>NW_012117533.1:1686697-1690198 GCF_000951035.1 Colobus angolensis palliatus | reverse complement strand
GAGGAAGGAAGGAAGGAAGAAGGAATTTCTCTTCTCTATAAATTACCCAGCTTCAGGTATTCTGTTTTAAGTAACAGAAAACAGACTAAGGCAGTTGCCTAGAGAACTCTTATTCATCCTTCAAAACACAGACCCAGCTCAGGCATCACCTCTCCAGGCAGCCTGATGCTACAGCTCGAATGAATAGTTTATTCTTCTGCATCACTCCCAGTGTTGTCCACAGCCTAGCACACAGCTTCCCAAGCAACATCAAGTAACACAGGCGTGGATCCGGATTATAGCCCAGCTGGGAAGGAGTAATAGAAAGGTCTTGAAAGAAGTTGTGAAGACCCTGCACTTGGCATGTTGCAAATAGGTTGTGCTTATACCCGTAGGCCTTGAGTTGACCACATTGGGCAACTGGAGCAGCTGGAGCTCTTGGCCAGTTAGCTCTCACCATGGAAAGCACATCCATTTACCCAAGAGCACCACACAAATATCATCATTTTCTGTATGTGCTATGCCCTGAAACAAAAAGGGGGGATGCTCTTTGATGTACTAGGTGTTAAATTGGAATTATTTTAGTCTCAGTTTCAAGTGAGGCCCCAAAGCAATAGATAGAACATTCCAAAGTGAGATGCAAGATTTGCAAAAAGTGCTTATGGAAACCAGTTTTGTACTCTCAGCCAACCACCCACCTCCAGACTATATAAAAGATGAGAGAGAAGCCAAGAAAAGAATTGAAATTTACAGTAGGGAATTTTTGGAGGAAAGCTCTGCTGTGGGCTTCACCTGGAAGAAAGAATGAGGTCACTTGCCCTACCTCAAGCCAAGGTGTAGGGGTGCCTCCTGATGCTTGGGGGATGCAGTGGGCTGGTGTCTGGCTGAGAAGTGGGGAGTCTGGCTGGTTGGTTGCTCTGTGGTGTTGGGGTCAGCTTGCACTCAGAGTTGGGTACAAAGGACTCGTCATGTTTCCCATGACTGGTGAGGGCCATTCAGGGAAAGGAGGGAGTAAGAGGAGCCAAATAGAGAGTGAGGCAGCCCCAGTAGGAAGTGACTTCAGATTCCCTGGGGCTGAGAAAGAGCCATAAGCAATGCAGCAAGAGATGCATTCAGGGCCCCAAGGGGCTCCAGGGGACACAGCCCCAGGATTGTGGCCCAGCAGGGAATGGAGAGTTGGAGGGTCTCAGAACCACAAGAGAAGGGCTGCTGCAACCCTGGCCTCCAACTGCTGCGACCCTGGCCTCCAGGCCTTTGCTCATCTTCTTTCTCTCCTCCCTGATCTGATCCTGGGGAACTCAGAAACCGGCTGGAGTGAACACCTGGCTGCAGCAGCCATTAGCACTGAGGAGGCTGAGGCAGGAGAATCTCTTGAGCCTGGGATTTTGAGGTTTCAGTGAGCCATGACTACCACTGCACTCCATCCTCAATGCAATGGGGGTGGGGGACCAGGAGAAGTTTTACGCGTAAATGAAGCATGATACTTTTGATTATTACACTTGATTCAACATATTAATTACTGGAAAGAGCTGATGTTTTGAGATTTAAGCAACTGGGACACTTTTAATGTCTAAAGGTGACGAGGAAAGCTATGGGCCCCTGAGTTTTCCCCAGGCTGTGAAAGGGTGGGCCTTAGCAAATGCTCTAAAAGGAGATGGTGATAAGAATAAATTCGCCTTCTCATCGCACCCCGTGGGTCACAGTTCGTCATAACAAGTGCTTTTCTTTCTCCATTCTTTCTGTCTTCTGGGAGCTCCTTGAGAGCAGGAATTTACACCTAGTGTAAGTGGAGTTTGGCCCACCGCAGGTATGGGTTTTTGTAGACTGATCCAAAGTCCATTGTGACATGCTTCGTTTCTGTTTATTCCTTCCCAGTCTTCTAAAATTGAGCTCCTCAACTTAGAACCTTGAATGAGTTCCAAGTGTGAGGAGAGAGTGACTACCCTTAGCCCCCAATGTAACCCTTAGGGCATCCAGGCAAGTGCCCAAGGGCTGAAACCCAGAATCTCTTGCCTTCAGCGGCAAGCAAACCTTTATCCAAGAGTGCCTTAGAAAAATGATCATTTCTCCATGGAATCAACCCAAATGCCAAGTTTATCAATGATAGACTGGATAAACAAAATGTGGTACACATACACCATGGAATACTATGCAGCCATAAAAAGGAATAAGATCATGTCCTTTGCAGAGACATGGATGGAGCCAGAAGCCTCATGTTGTGCTCCTATTACATGTTATTCTCATGCCACATTTTGTCCGCAGCAAACTAACCCGGGAACAGAAGACCAAACATGGCATGTTCTCACTTATAAGGAGGAGCTGAACGATGAGAACACACTGACACATGGTGGGGAACAACACACAATGGGGCCTGCGAGTGGGGGGCGAGAGAAGGGAGAGCATCAGGAAGAACAGCTAATGGATGCTGGGCTTAATACCTAGGTGATGGGATGATCTGTGCAGCAAACCACCTTGGCACACATTTACTTATGTAACAAACCTGCACATCCTGCCCATGTACCCTGGAATTTAAAACAAATGTCAAAGAAGAAAAGAAAAATGATAATTTCTCTGAATGCCATGGGTTAGAAAAAGGCTGGGAAGCATTGCTCTAAAATAGCTCCTGGGACCTTCACATTTTTGCTTTCTGACTTTCTGCTCTATGTACAATAATTTTTTTCATGCCTCCCCGAAAGTTCACCACTCTTTACCACTGCCAGCTACCCTGTCACCACATGAAATGATACTTCATCTTCATCTACATAAGCTGAATATTGCATCCCTTCTTCTTCATGTTGTACACAGCCACCTTGAGTTTCACATGTTTTGTGAAATGCAGACGTCACTCCAGTCGATGTACAGAAGAACCCAATGAGACTGAGAATGCTTATGGGCATCACCTTGGAACAGCTGCATGTATCAAGAAACGTGGAATAGTTGCTCCCTTGCAATCACTGTCAGATGGCTGCACTTCCACCCACTTTTACACTCCAGACTGTGGGTGCTGCTTGGGGTCGCCAATGGGCCCAGCCTCTGCGGTTGGGATTCTAGTTGGCCCTGGTGGGAGGCATGTGACAGCCATGGGGCCTTTCCCCAGTCTCTTCCTGGCTTATTCCTGGCTCCCACACCCTGTGTTTGCTACCTAGCTGCATCTCTGATTTTTGAGTTCCTGGATTGTGGGTATTGCCTTCTTGGGTTTGCAATATCTGCCTGATGCCAAACCCCTTGGCTCTGCCTCTCGTAGGGTAGAGCCATGGTTTGGGGGCTCAACTTCTCAGGGTCACCGAAGCTGTAATCTGCTAACCCAATTTCAGTTCCTGGATCTTTCTGGCCATTCCTGTTCAGTGGATACCCAACCCTGGTATCATCTTACTAGTCCTGGAATCTTGAATTGAGAGCAAAATGTAATTGTGTTTTTGTTAGAAATGATGGGGACAGAGGTACAAGGAGGAGCTGGTACCATTCCTTCTGAAACTATTCCAATCAATAGAAAAAGAGGGAATCCTCCCTAACTCATTTTAT
>NW_012117533.1:1664183-1684046 GCF_000951035.1 Colobus angolensis palliatus | reverse complement strand
CCCTGAAGAATACTAACTAGAGCTTTATTTTGTTCATTATGAATTCAACTTTTTAAAAATAAATTATGTATAAACTTTCAAAAAAAAAAAAAAAAGAAATGATGGGGACAAAGTTAGAGAGTGAGAGAAAGCATTTGATGCCCAAGACTGTGAGCTGAACTGGAAAAATAAAGAGTGTCTGAGGAACTCCATCAGAAAACCTTGCAAGAAGTCTTTGGATTTGCATTGTCTATCTCCAGCAATAACCTGCTGGTGATGACTAATTAGGTGTACCATCGTTTGGAGATTCAGTGAAGACTACAAATGAAAAAAAAAATAGTCTATCAAGGCATGATTCACACTCAGAGGACTCTTGAAACAAGCAAAGAACTTTGTTGTTTAGTCTGGTAAACATTTCACTTTGAAATTACTAAAATAATCATAAATGAAAACCGTGCTCCCTGAATCTTCCATCTATCTATGTGAAATGCTCTTAATTTCATAGGTGGGTGGTAAGGGACGAATTACTTTCGACATGTGAATGAAATGACATCATCTTTGCCAAACAATGCACAGGGAAATGAGAGACCACCTTCCTTATAGCATATTTAATATTTGTGAAATGCAGACGTCACTACAGTCGATGTACAGAAGAACCCAATGAGACTGAGAATGCTCTCTCTCTCTGTCTCTCTACAAATTGGCCCACGAGTATTCCTTCACTTTCTCATTATAACAAAACAAAAGAAAAATCCAGTCACATGTATTGCCAGCTGCTTCTCCCTTGTGGCATAATTCTACAGAAGCAGTGAGAGGACAGTTCCAGTGGGAGGCTGCTACAGGACCACCAGAGAGTGTAGGGGGCCTGGGTCAGGGGTCTATGAACTGCTCCAGAAGCTTCTGACTGTTGCTTCTGGAGCCCAAGTTCTGGGATCTGGGCAAGGTGACACTGGTTCGGCTGGTGGCCCTCTCCCCTTGCAGAGGGGACAGGTGCTTAGTGGAGAAGCTGAGGCCTTGGGCACTCTGTTTTCCTCTCCCCTGGCCCAGGGGTGTCCTCTTCCATGGGTGGACCCTGCTGGAGATTTCCAAGCCCCCAACAGAATTATATTCTTCTTCTTCCTCAGTCATTGCACTGCCTCTGTTTTCCACAATAGCAAAAGACAATGGTGGCCTACACAACACAGCACAAACTAGCATCATGACCTCAGGGCCACTAAGAAGGTCCTCAGGCCCCTCGAATCCTTTCATGGAGGGCAAAGACTTTCATCCCTCCCTTAGGGATAGGGTCATAGATTAGCCCTCCAGCCTTTGGGCAGCTGAGTGGAACCCGGAGCCTCCTCCTCACCCCATCCCATTACAGTCTCCTCCACCCTTGAGTTGTGGTCCCAGTGACCATGCAGACATTACCATTTTCTTCAACAGCTCTACCAGGACCTCTACCTGGAGGTGACGGCTGCAGATCCTCTCCCCAGTGAGTAGATGCTGATGGAGGGAGCACCCACGTTCCGCAGCAGGCATCCTTCACCTGCCCCCTCGGTCTTTGAGCCAGAGCACATCACTCATCCAGTGAGAGGGGTGGCCAGTCCAGGGCAGGAGAGGGGGCTCCACTACCTCAGGGCTGGCCAGGGCGTAGTGCTGAGGATCTAGAGAGCACTGGAAGTGAAGATTTCCCTATAACTCCAACTACTCCGGAATCTATCCTGACCACTTTTTGTTTTCCCATTTTTACCCAAGGGTCAGCTCTGCTTCTGCAAACATCCTGCCCTTCCCCTCCTCTGGCCTGTGTTTAGAATTCAGAAGCAGGTGTAGGGGCATGCAGCTCTGCCCTTTAGCCCATGATCACAGGAGAAATGGCCTCAGCAGAAAGACTCCAGAAATGACAGCCATGCTCAGCCTTGGGAGGTTTTATTAAACAACAGCCCTTACCTCCCCTTCTCCTGAAATAAAAAATGCAGGAATATTTTTAAATAAAATGTGTCATTTTTTAAGCAAAATATACGATTTTCCCAATGGCAATTTTCAAACATTTCAAAAATGTTAAATGGTACGTCAATTCTCCCTTTATTCTTCATACTTTCTCTCACCCTGGAAATATATGTATATATATGCACACATTATCCTTGGAGGTGTATTTTCTAGGATGCAAATAACAAAGGAAGGTGATGTCATTTGGAATTCAGGTGCTTAAAGTGGTGGACATGTGCTTTTCATTCCAGCATATAATTGAGGACATTGTCACTTGTCTTACACACGTGTATCCAGTTCTGTTCATCTGCCACCTTCTCTATCTGTATTTGCTGATCTGATCAACTAGGTGTTTGGGCAAATATCCTACTCTCATACCACCACCATGCTTGGAGTATTTCCAAGAGCAGCAAATCAAATTTGGGGCCAGGGCATGGCCTATTTCCAACAAAATATGATCATATACATTTCAGGACCATTTTACTGCTGTTTGCTATAACCAAATAAGCAGTGGGCAAGTTTAGGGACCACAAAAGCAAAAACAGCATAACATTTGGAATTTTCAAGTATGCTTATTTCTTAAATTTGAAGAACCCTGTTGTGATTTCAGGACTTGTGTGCTAGTCTTTGATTCTTCTCCCACAAAGCCCAAGAGAAAATCTCCCCTTTCTCTTCCTGTTCTGGCCTTAGCCTAGCAATGTATGGTCTCACTCCCCTTGCACCTGGGCCATGTCCCTTGCACATGGTAGGGTTGTACCAGAGAAGCAAAGCTTGTATTGAATGGCACATTCCATCGCAGAGGCTCTCCTAGCAACATGGCAACAATAACAAACTCAACAATAGCCTTTTGTTTTTAGCTCTTTAAAGTGCTGTGGCCATTAGTCTCACCAGAAAATTCAAAGGATATTTTGCAAGTGACAGTGGTTTCTAGCTGAAGCATTGAAATTGGAGCCCCTTGATTGCTTTCCTCCAATCTGCTAATATCTAAGTAGGCAGGCACCAGAGTTTCATTTGAGGAGCAGGATGTGCCAAAGGGAGGCGCTGCACAGGGAAATAACGGGGCTGGGGAGGCTCTAGCCCTGGCTCTGGTTGGTGAACTCCCCATATACCACTGACCAAGTCATGTTAACTCTCTAGATCTTCCTCTCCTCACCTTCAAAATTAGGAGTTGCTTCAGTGCTTTGAAAAATCCAGATTCTTGGGTCTACACTCATCTTGCTGAATCAACATCTCTAGGGCTGTGCTCCAAGAATTTGACTTTTAACCAGAGGTAAATCGAAGACTTTGTTGAACAGTTCTAAAAACGTTTATGTAATTAGCTTCCCAATTTGGCTTGCTTGGCAATAGAGGATCAATGCATACTTTAGGATTGGTATGTTATGTATATTGTAGGGAACATTTTCTCTGATAGATTTTATAAAGAACTAAACGAACCCATTTTATTTGCTGTTTCTCACTGGCTATTCTCTGTAAAAGACCACATCATGTGCCCCATCAGAAAAAACTTTTGAGCATGTGTTTCTAATATATTTACTTTTAAAATATTTCATATCTAATATCTATATTTATTTACATGTCACCAGGCTTTAATAGCTACTATTTTATGTTAAATATTAAATATTAACATATTATGGACATTATAAAATATAAAAAATAAATAATTTTTAAAGAAAAAAGTTGAAATAAGATTAAAAAATTTTGATTAGTGAAAATCTTGGTTTAACACTTTGTGGCATAGCAATATCAAACACAATTTGTGATACTGATTTCGAGTTCTCTCTACATATATATTTTTTTCTTTTTCTTTTTTTTTTGAGACAGGGTCTCACTCTGTCGCCCAAGCTGGAGTACAGTGGCAGGATCTTGGCTCACTGCAACCTCTGCCTCCTCCTGTCTCCACTTCCCGAGTAGCTGGGACCACAAGCGCACGCCCTGGCGCCTGGCTAATTTTTGTATTTTTTGTAGAGACTGAATCTCACCATGTTGCCCAGGCTGATCTCAAATTCCTGGGCTCAAGTGATCTGCCCACCTCAGCCTCCCAAAGTCCTGGGATTTCAGGCATGAGGCACCTGGCCAAGTTTGGTATATTTTGATAGTTATAATAGATTCAAATATGCTTAACAAAAATACTGTATGTAGATTCATGTACAAGAAGTATCTTTTTAGAAAACTATCCTTACTAACCTATAATACCGATTTTTAAATTCCATCCACTAATTATGCCAAAGTGTCTTATGAGCTGGTAAATTTCTGCTTTTCTGGTTATCAAATAGTGGTTGTTGCAAACTAATTGGAAGATTTGACATTTTTAATATTTCCAACAAATATTTTCAAAACATGATAAAATTCTTCACTTAGAAAAAAACTGGGGCAGGTTAGAAAATTATATTTCCAGGGTTTTTAATGTGTACAGATATGAGTTTTTGTATTGTTTTTGGCAACAAAACCCGCATGTATTTGAGAATATTTCCAAGCATGCATTTCCAAAGAGCTCTTTCCATAGCACGAATTTCTTTCAAGAATTATTACTTTCTCCCTCATTGTAACACTATTTTCTCCTCGCCTTTATCTCAAATGGACAGATCAAACATAGTTTTGGAAATATCTGATGAATAGTGTATCAGCCTCAGAAAAAGCCAGATTTGAACCTTTATATTTATAAAAGAATAACGTGTTATCTGTCTCAAGTTTAACAACACTTTTAAGTGCTTTGCCATGAAATAACTTTTAACCCTCCAAGGGCACAAAAGATTTTCACCATTATTCCCCATCTCGTTAAGATTCTTCTTCTATTTTTCGATCAAGTAACCACACCGATGACACCCTGTAACATTTTGTGGATTTCTGGTTCAACTTTTTGCAGCAATAATATCCATATGGCTGATGATGCAGCGAATGGATGTTTCAGGAGGGGCCATGCCTGTGGATTTCACCTTCATGTCTCTTCTTTTTTTTTTCTTTGAGACAGAGTCTCACTCTGTCACCCAGGCTGGAGTGCAGTGACGAGATCTCGGCTCACTGCCAGCTCCACCTCCCGGGTTCATGCCATTCTCCTGCCTCAGCCTCCCCAGTAGCTGGGACTACAGGTGCCCACCACCACGCCCGGCTAATTTTTTGCATTTTTAGTAGAGACGGAGTTTCACCGTGTTAGCCAGGATGGTCTCCATCTCCTGACCTCGTGATCTGCCTGCCTTGGCCTCCCGAAGTGCTGGGACTACAGGCGTGAGCCACCGCAACCAGCTGATGTCTCTACTTTTATAATTCCATCAAAGCAGCTACTCCCTGAGTGGTTAGACTCATATGGGTAAACTCCCACTCCCTCTTTCCCCATTTTTTGAATTAAAGAAGTCATTTACTATTGAGAATATATCTTTTTCTGGTACATCTTTTCTTTGGCAAGCCATATAAAAGCATTTCTTCATGTATTTCATTATTCAAACAGAATCTAGCAGTTCAATTATGGAATCATGTTGGAAGCATCTCAACTTTTATTCATTCAGCAACAACCCATTCAGCAATCACCCTCTGGTTTATCATTTTCACTAATGTTTTGTGCTTTGTGTCTTCCAAAAGATTTTTCTAACTAAAGAGGGCACTTTGATTTTTTACTATGCTTTTATGTAAATAATTTCACTGGTTTATACTGCAGCAGTTTCTTCAACAGTAGCTTTGCTTTTAGATAAGAAATCTCATAAGTGGTTGCTAAGTATGTATAAATATTTAATAAGAAGTTTTAAAATACTGGATTGAGACTCACACAACTTTACACTTGAAACAAAACCAGAGGCTCATTTTAATATTGTGGGTTCTTCATTTCAAATTAGTTTCTAACATTGCAAAGCAACACTATCCATGGCTCAATGTTTGTTGGTAATAATAATGCACGTTAAAAAGCTATATTTCAAATATATTTTTAAAATAAATTTTAATTCAAAAGAATTTTAGGTTTACCAGAGGATTGCAAAGACAGAACAGAGAATTCCCATACACCCTTCACCCAGCTTCCTCAAATACTAGCATCTTACATAACCATAATATATTTATCAGACTTAAGAAATTGACACCAGTACAGCACTATTAACTAAACCACAGATTTAATTTGTATCTCTCCAGTTCTTCCATCAATATATTTTTTCTCTTGCAGGATCCAATCCAAGATACCATGTCACCAAATGATCAATGCCACATAATAATTTTGTTTAGCTAAAACTAAATAGGCCAGGCGCGGTGGCTCACGCCTGTAATCCTAGCACTTTGGAAGGCTAAGGCGGGCAGATCACCTGAGGTCAGGAGTTTGAGACCATCCTGGCTAACATGGAGAAATCCCATCTCTACTAAAAATACAAAAAACTAGCCAGGTATGGTGGGACTAAACCTGTAGTCCCAGCTACTTGGGAGGC
The DNA here is from genome assembly GCF_000951035.1 of Colobus angolensis palliatus. NCBI lineage: Eukaryota > Metazoa > Chordata > Mammalia > Primates > Cercopithecidae > Colobus > Colobus angolensis. The sequence continues at coordinate 1,677,702 of NW_012117533.1, read as the reverse complement.
TGAGACAGGAGAATCACTTGAACCTAGGAGGCGGAGGCTGCAGTGAGCTGAAATCGTGCCACTGCACTCCAGCCTGGTGACAGAGTGAGACTTCATCTCAAAAAAAAAATGAATAATTTTTGGGTAGGCGCAGTGGCTCACACCCATAATCCCAGCACTTTGGGAGGCTAAGACAGGCAGATCACCTGAAGTCAGGAGTTTGAGAGCAGCCTGGCCAACATGGTGAAAACCCGTCTCTACTAAAAATACAAAAACTGGCTGGGGGTGGTGGCATGCACCTGTAATCTTAGCTACTACAGTGGCTGAGTCATGAGGATCACTTGAACCCGGGAGGTGGAGGTTGCAGTGAACTGAGATGGCACCACTGTACTCCAGCCTGGGCAACAGAGCAAGACTTTGTCTCAAAAAAAAAAAAAAAATCTAAAAAACTGAATAATTTTGGCAATGTAGTTCTCTAAGAATGAGTGACAGGCAAAATACTGCAAGAAGCTACAAGTGAAGCCGTCTTTGTCCCCTCCATCTCTGTTGTGGTATTAGGGCTTTTCACTGCAGCTCTCCTGTACTGTCCTTGAAATGAGACTATCTGGCTTACAGACCAAATAAGGGGGACTCCATATGTTTATTAAATATGATACTAGAAAATCTACTTCTTCCTTGCTTTTCTTTTTTTAAAGGCAAAAATATGATGTGTAGAGGGTCTCAAATTTCTTTTCCATAGCAAACATCTATACTTCCAAGAAAGGGCCAGCAGATGTCTTTTGCACCCTGTCAAGTGCACACAACCCATTTTGTAGAACATTTCTCTGTATTCTATTCATGCTCCTTTGGTTGTTCAGAGAATCGACCCTAAACTCCTACTAATAGTGGTAAGTCTAAGCTAGAAAAACTGGACAATGTCAATGTTTTGTTCTCTACTGGCCAAGTCCATGTTTTTCTGAGTTATTCATAGATAAGAAACAATTATTGAGTAACTTATTAAGGCAGTTAATGAACACAAATAAATTTCTCCAGGAAGCACTGCCTTAAGCCATCCCTTAACAAACTGTTAAAACTTCATGTACTTTTGGCAGGATAGTGCAGAAAAAACTTAGGGGAAGGGCAGATAGCCCTATGGCATCCCTTAAATCACATCACAGAGGCTACCTGCTCCCCATAATTGGGCTAGCCCTGTGTTTTCACCATTGACACTGAAAATTAAATATTTGATAATGCCAGGAGCGGAGTCTCATACCTGTAATCCTAGCACTTTGGGAAGTCGAAGCAGGTGAATCACCTGAGGTCAGGAGTTCGAGACCCAGCCTGGCCAACATGGTGAAACCCTGTCTCTACTAAAGATACAAAAATTAGCTGGGTGTTGTGGCACATGCCTGTAATCCCAGCTACACAGCACGCTGAGGCAGGAGAATCACTTGAACCAGAGGTTGTTGCAGTGAGCCGAGATCATGCCACTGCATTCCAGCCTGGCAACAGAGCAAGACTCCATGTCAGAAAATAAAATAAAATAAAAATTGACATCTATGTTGTTCATTTATTGAAAGAATGAATGATGTAGTAGGTTCTGTAATGTACCACATGGTCTCCCTTTAGGAAGGAAGAGTTTACCTGCCAGTTGCTGGGGGTTTTGCTGGAACCGGCTCTGGATGGTCAACCCTCTTTGGGCATTGCCTTAGCTGAAGAAAATCTCTCTCAGGATTTGCCCCCTTCCAGGGACAGCTTGCAGCCAGGGACTGATCAGTTGGAGGCAGGAGGGCTTGGCCCCTTGTCCCGTCTTGGGGCAACTCTGAGGGGCTGTCCCGGCTTCAGAGCTCCCTGAGTGGTTGGCTGAGGCCTTGGTTGGGAATGCACAGTAGATCACCTTCTCCACCTGCCCAGTCCTGCTTCCTTTTCTTCCCCTCTACAAATGCTGATTTCAAGAGCTAATAATTTTCTGACACACTAGTCTAAATTCAGAGTCTGCTTCCTAGAAGAGGATCCTCCCACATACACAAGTTCAAACGGTAAAAAGAGTGTGCAAAGGGAAATAGGCATACCAGCACCGATGGATGCTTCCAGGCTGCGTGTGTGTGTGCGCGCGTGTCTGTATACATGTATATTAAAATACTTGTACGTTTTATACCCTTTTTGGCCATTTTCTTATAAAGTTTGTAGCACTTTATATCTGCTTTCTTCTATCTTATTTTTCATTTTAACCTATTTTTACATAGTGATACATAAAGTTTTACAATTACTGTCTAATATTCCATTTTGCATGGATGTACCATAATAATAGCTACCATCTGCATGACACCTATTGGCTGGACACTCTGGCCAGCTCTTTATATTTATTCAACACATATCTTTTTTTTTTTTTTTTGAGACAGTCTCATTCTGTCACCCAGGCTGGAGTGCAGTGGTGCAATCTCTGCTCACTGCAACCTCCGCCTCCCGGGTTCAAGTGATTCTCCTGCCTCAGTGCATGCCACCATGGCCAGCTAATTTTTGTATTTTTAATAGAGATGGGGTTTCACCATGTCGGCCAGGATGGTCTCGATCTCTTGACCTTCTGATCTGCCCACCTCGGCCTCCCAAAGTGCTGGGATACAGGAGTGAACCACTGCACTTGTTCCACATGTCGTGTATCTATTATGTGCCAGGCACTGTTCTGAACACCAACAACACTAGAAACTGTATCTCACACTTCACTTCAACGTTAAGACTTTGCCACTATTCTTTTTTTGTTTGTTTTTGTTTTTGTTGTTGTTGTTGTTTTTGAGACAGAGTCTCATTCTGTTGCCCAGGCTGGAGTGCAGTGGCATGATCTTGGCTCACTACAACCTCTGCCTCCTGGGTTCAAGTGGTTCTCCTACCTCAGCCTCCCGAGGAGCTGCAACTACAGCAGGTGCGTGCCACCACGCCCAGCTAATTTTTGTATTTTTAGTAGAGACAGGGTGTCGCCATATTTTTCAGGCTAGTCTTGAACTCCTGACCTCATGATCCACCCACCTTGGCCTCCCAAAGTGCTGGGATTACAGGTGTGAGTCACTGCACCTGGCCAAGTTTGCCACTGTTGTTGTCCCTATTTTACAGATGAGAAAACTGATGTTCAAGTAACTTGCCTAAGGTGTGACTCTGGGTCCAAGATTCATGATGAGGCAGCTGGTTTCTACCCTCTCTGCTCTTAAAGCCCCCACCAGCATCCCCTTCATCCTGCAACTTTCCTTTTCCTCCATTTCCTCCAATGGACAGTCAAACTGCATGCAGTTAGTGGCTATTATAAACAATGCTGCCGCAAGCAGCCTTTTCCATTTATCTTTGAGTGCCATCTCCCTACTGCTAAACGGGGAACAAGCGAGCTTATTATTCAACAGGATACCTGTTAGCCGTCCCAGGTCATTACCCAGACCATTTTAGAACATGCCTTTCTTCAAAATTAGGGTTTTACGGAATCAAAAGTTACGGCATTCCATTCTTAATATGAAAATCTTAGGTTAAGCTTTTAAAATACTTCCATGCAGTCCCCTTGTGTTAGATGCATATTTGCAGATAGGGTAATACCTGAGTTACCATCGTCAGTGTCTCTGGTGGGAAGTGGAATGTTTTTATTGAAATTGTTCTTGTTTGTGTTTCAGGAAAAAAAAATGAAAACAGACCTACAATCTGGGTCTGGTTTTCATCATAGTGCAATCTTTATGAGACAATGTAAGGCTGAGAATATTTTAATCTGATATTTCTTTAAAAAATGCATGTTCGAAAATGATACAAACCAATCAGAGTAAGAAGAAGAACGATGGAAAAAGAAATCCCTTACATAAAAGAGAAGCAGGAAATTCCAGCGAAGTTTCACAGGGAGGAGGGAAAATCCATCTGTATCGCTATTTATTAGGTTGTTATTTATTGGTATAGTGTAATAGTTGGTTTTGTCGAACAACAAAAGTTCTGTTTAGAGGAAATTGGACAGTTCACACTCCCTGAAGTGAGAACATAACATTTCACTGAACATTACAAACCCTTCATGTGTCCCATGATCCACTGGCCCTTTAAATAAATATTTCACTTTCTTTAGAGAATCTTCCTGTTCTGGTCATAGATCCATCTCATATTAGATGAATGAATATCTATGTAATTGTAGTGTCTCTGTGGATATTCTTGAAATTCTCATATTTTCATTTAATGGTACACTCCACTAATTGGGGGCAGGAAGTAATTTGGCATGACTTCAGGGTTAGTTGTTGAAATTTAAAGGCATTTTTACATAATGCTCCGAATACTGGGAATAGTAAAACCTCAGTCTTCCAATAAGCTGGAAAACTATTAATGGATTTCTAGGTACTGTTGTTTAGTGTTAATACTCAGTGGAATATATTTTTCATTCAATATGAAAACAGTCCAAGTATGTTGTATACCAGGTGTGCTAACTTTACTGCTTCCTGGAGTGTCCATAATTTCAGAATTAATCTAGTCTTCTTTTATATGTTTTTTCATGAATATTGGCTTTCTTTTTAACCGTCATAATGATTCAACTATGAAGAATAAAAACTGGCAAGAAAAGCCAATAAAACTGTAAAGAAAGTAAAAAGTTTCAGGGAAATGATATTTACCAAATTATGTACAATGTAGTTCCCTCTCTACCAAAGCTTTCCATCTTAAATTTATTCTAAAATGCCTCATTTAGTGTTTATTTGTGCCAGTTTCATAGCATGAATCAAATCATGATGGTTAGATGAGTAAGTCAAGCACCATATTAAAATTCATCCTTGGATTATCAGAGTATCTTTTTTCTTATTCCCATTATCTTGCCTCTTTCCAAAGCAAGAAATTTAAATTTCTATGTGACTGAAGTAATCACATGTCAGAATACCCGAGGACTTAAAATTTCAGCTATTTCCTAAATCCACTGTGAAAAGAAAAAGAAGAGTGGATACATTAAAATATCTAATATTTTCCCATTGTTATTCTCAATTTCTTTCTCTTTACTATAAATTATACATGTTTACTAGAATGAATACAATTGCCTTTTCTCCTGTTGCTTAAATCTCTTTGTCTACAGAAAGTGATGAGCTCATCCATTATTTAAGTTACTATTTCTATAACTGAATTAATACATACATCTACCCAAGCAAATAGGTTGATAGAATGAAGGTGAACACAGATTTTCTGCTTAAAGTCCCACTTCATAATCTCTGTTTAGATGCTTAACAGTGAAAACACATTGCCACAAACACCAGGGTTTGTTAATGGTGATAGTGTAAACAGTACTGTAAGAAAAAGAAAAGCTCAAATTTTTTTTTTTAGCAAAAGGATATTCTCCTTGTTGAAAAGATTCCTTGCTTACTCTCTTAATTTTCTAGGCCCTGGAGTGAAAAGGCATAGCTATTAAATCCTGCTTTGCAAAGTGTAAATCAGGTTGGTGGATATAGACTGCCCTGGATTTTCAGTCTAAAAAATTTGGGACTGAGTGCAGTGGCTCATGCCTGTAATCTCAGCTCTTTTTGAGGATGAGCCAGGAGAACAGCTTGAGGCCAGGAGTTTGAGACTAGCCTGAACAATACAGTGAGACTCCATCTCTACAAAACATTAAAAAAAAAGATTAGCCAGGAATGGTGGCACACGCTTGTGGTCCCAGGTACTCAGGAGAGGCTGAGGCAGGAGGCTAGCTTGAGCCCAGGAGATCGAGGCTGCAGGAAACTATGATCACATGACTGCATTCTAGCCTGGGTGACAAAGTGAGACCTCGTCTCTAAAAATACCCAGCAGAAAACCCCAACAATAATTGGGGCTTTATTTTTCCTTCATTATCAGTCCAACATCACACTGCCCCTACTTTGGTCTCCCAACTTCACTTTCCTGGCCCAGACCCCCAAATTTTTCACTAGGCCCAATGACTGCTTCAGGGAAGGGAGAAGGTGGAGGGGAAGAAGGTTTAGGGGCAGTCCTATTTAGAAAGGAAGTATGCAGACTTGAAGTGGGTGAGAAAATAATATCTGTCACTTACCCATATGGCTTCCACTGTGGAAGCTGCATGCACGTATTTGTTTAATATAAACACTGACATACTTTAGGAGAAGATGTGTTTCATTTTAAAAGATTGACTTGTACATTGCAGCTTATGAATGATAACCTTCTGGAAGCGATTAAATGAAATCATACACACGTACATAGTTTGCAACACTTATTTGTAAAGTAAATACATGGTAGTGAGTACAGGAAAGTAACTGAGAGAGAACAAAAGAACTGTTAATAACAGTTGTCCTGCTTAGTGCAGGGAATCTGCTGTCACACATTTAACTTGTCCACGTTTGGTTTGAGGTATTGTCCCCAGAAGGCCTCTGTGAAAATATTTATGGTGAGTGAATGAGGGACCTCAGGCTGTCATTCACTCCTAATTATCTCCATTAATTAGGAGATAATTAGAGCCTGGGGGCCCTCATTCACCCACCATAAATATTGTAAAATTACTTATTGAGCCCCTACTACGCATCCAGCTCCGCTTAGATGCTGGAGTTAAAGGAGTGAATAGAATGGGCATAGTCTTTTTCCTTGGGGAACTTACAGGTTTATAATAGGATGAACTGCCAACATATTTGTAAGGATTCTTTATCTATAAGATAGATCTAGATTTATCCACATGGAGATACATTTCAGGAATTGATTCAACTGATTATGGGGGCTGGCAAGTACAAAATTCACAGGACTAGCTGTCAGGATGGAAACTCAGACAGAATTTCCAAGTTACAATCTTGAGGCAGAATTCCTTCTCTGAGAAACCTGTTTTTGCTGTAAAGGACTCAACTGATTGGATGAGACCCACCTATAATACCAAATGTAATCTCTTTCAGGTCAACAGATTGTAAATGTTATTCATACTTGAATATGAATATGAATATGAAAGTATGAAATACCTTTGTAGCAACATCTAGACTAGTGTTTGACCAAACAACTGAGCATTATAATCGAGGTACCTAGGCAGATCCTCATATTCTGTCCAAGTTGAAGAGCCAGAGATGAGAGTCTAGGGAGGCCAAGGTGATTAACTTGGCAGAACAGAAGGGATCTATATGGAGAGAGAATTCCAGAAACATGCGGAGGGTCTCCCATGAGGCTTTAGCTGACAACTGATCAGCACATGGATGTGAGGAAATGTCCAAGTTCAGTGAAAGAACTACCCAAAAGGATTAAAATGAACACTTTCCAGAGATCACACAGGGCCAGAAACAGTTTCTGTTCCCACCAGCCAGAACAAAACATGTCATAATTCATGAAGTGCTAGGTAGAACATTCAGAAGTATTTTGCCTCAGTGGTGTGGTAGAATTAGACCCAGACTACATTGCTCTGTTTCTGCCTAAGAAACCTTAGAAGCAAACCTGAAATGCTCAGACTATTTCCAGGTAATGTCACTGTGCTCCAGAATAAAGTTTCAGAGTAATTCCACTCATACAAAAATATATAGCACCCGAAAAGGTAGAATTCACCATGTCTGGCATCCAATCAATATTACTAGACATGCAGAGAAAGAGGAAAATACGACCCACAGTCAGAAGAAGAAATCAACCAAGTGAAACTGATCCACAAGTGACACTGATAACAGAATTAGTAGACAAAGGCATTTAAACCATCATCTCTTTCGCTATGTTCAAGAAATTGGAGGAAAGATCATGTGTGATAAGTACAGACATGGAACATAGAGCACAAAAAGTGAAATTCTGTGGGGATTACAATATCTGAGTTTTTTTTAATGTACTGAAAGGGATTAAAACAGATGAGACATTATGCAGGAAAAGATTAGCAAAGACACAGCAATAGGAGCAAAACAAAAGTAGATAGAGAGGGAAAACACTAAAAAACAAACAAACAAAAACCAAAATACTAACCCCCCCCACCAGCATCCATGCGTTGTAGTGCATCTTTAGGTGGCCTAATATATGTATAACTAGAGTTCCTAGTCTCAGCAAACTGCGAATCAGAGAGAATGCCCTCAACTGAAAAAGGTTATCAATGAAAAGCCTATAGCTAACATTTATAGTGAAGGAACAAATGCTTTCCCTTGACGATCAGGAACAAGACAAGGATGTTCACTCTCACCACTTCTCTTCAGTATTTTATTGGAGGTTCTCACTAGATAAATGAAGCAAGAAAAAGAAATAAGGGCATTCAGATAGAAAAAGAAGTAAATCTGTCTTTATTTCCTGATGACACTATGTAAAACCTCTTATGGAAGCTATAAAAAGTTACTCAAACTAATGAACAGCTTTAGACATATCACAGGATATAAAATTATTATACAAAAATCAGTTATTTCTGTATACTACCAATTAAATTTTTAAATATTTCATTTACAATAGCATAAAAATGTGAAATACTTAGAGATAAATCTGACAAAATATGTAGAAGACCCGTACACTTAAAAATACAAAACAATACTGAGAGAAGTGAAACATCTAAATAAATAGATTTACCAGTTTGATGTGTAAGATGCCCAGTCTAGCTGACATATCAAATTTCCCCCAAATTAATCTACAGAAACATAAATTCATAATCAAAATCCATTTTTTGGAAATTTTTTGTTGAAGTCGACAAGCTGATTCTAAAATTCATTTGAAAATGTAAACGAACTAGGAAAACCAAAACAACTTGGAAAAAAAATGGGAAGAAATATTTTACATTATCTTACTTTACTATTTATTATAAAACTACAGTAATTAAGATACTATAGTATTGCATCAAGAGAGATAAATAGATTAGCGGAACAGAGTAGAGTAATTAAGGACAGAGTAATTAAAATAAGTACAATACTGGTGTCAAGACAGACAACTAGATCAACAGAGGAAAAAGGAGAGAATCCAGAAATAGACCCATGCAAGTATGAAGACCATTCAAGGAAGAAAGTATAATGTTGTGACCTAGTGGAGATAGAAAAATAAGATATCCATAGGCAAAAAAATTAATTCTGGTTCAATTCTTGCACCATATACAAACACTAAATCAAAATGGATCAGAGATCTAAACATAAAAACAAAAACTAGAAAATTTCTAGAAGAATACATAGGAGAAAATTGTTCTGGCCTTGGGTTAGGCAAAGATTTCTTACATATAACACTGCAATCACAATAACACAAGCACAATGAATCTACTGCAAACTCCACACAGGAAAGAATGGAATCAAATATGAGTTATATGTTTTTTATTTTTCAACCAAGAAACTGAATCACTGATCTAAGTGTACTGCCAGTCTTGGTATAGTTGTTTCAGATGCTGCTAATACACGAAGTTCAAGTTAGCAGTTCCAGTGATTTAGCGCAATATACTTGCCAATGACTTAGAGGATGCAGTGAATGGCCATGTGGAAAAATTTGCTGATGACACAGAAGTGTTTAGGTTGGGAAGAGCTAAGGAGGATGGTGAGAAACCTAAGATGGATCTAATAAAGCTGGCTGACTGAACAAACACTAAGACTGATAACATTTTACAGAGAAGGGCAAAAGGTAATAGATACAGAGAGAAATAATTTAAGCTCTACATAATTTAGTGTGTGCAGTACACAGTGATGGATTTAGGATTTATGTTAGTCCCAAAGGAAAAGGACTTGCTTTAGAAATCAAATTAATGAAAATATTTCATGAAAACCATCTAATCTGCAGTGGTCTTGAAAATAAGGCAAAAAAAATGGAGGAAAAAATTTAAAAATATATATTGCAGATGAATCTGGGTGCCTACCTAATAAGCTTTCTCTCACTAACTCATTTATTCTAATGCTTTTTCCTAGTTCCCCCAACCTTGACTCTGCTTTCAGAGCAGATTTCAATAAAGGTGACTTTTCTCCAGCACTAGAAAATGAATCAAATCAATCTAAACCAGTGGTTCCCAAAGTATAATTCCCAGACTAGCCACAGCAGAATACCAGACAACTTACTAGAATCTACTGAATCAGAAACCCTGGTGTTGGAGCATTGTAATCTATATTTTAGCAGTCTACCCCAGAAGTAGATTCCAATTTGTGCTGAAGTTTGAAAACCACTTGTCTAAACCAGTTATGATAATTTCATTCCCCTTGGTCAATGATTGTATGAGGGATAAGAATTGACCTTGTTCAGGCCAATGAGATACAAGTGGAAGCCTACTGGGAGATTCTAACAAAGATCTTTCTCTCTCATAAGAGGAGAAAAGACATTGCAGCTTTTAGCAATAGTTGTGTGGGGATGTGATGTCTGGAGCTGCAGCAGCTATCTTGTGGCTATGAGGGGGGAATGCCTGAGGACTGCAGAGTAAAAAAATCATGTCTTTGCACCACTGAATCAACCAACATTGGCACCACCCTACCTCCAGGATGTCTGGCTATGTAATGAGATAAACCCCACTTTTGGTCAGATGTGCACATTTGAAAGCATGCCCCCAAAAGCACCTCCCTTGCACTCAGAACTATTAAGGAAGCCAGCAGCATATGGATCCCAGATGTTCCAAGCTGATCTCCCTCTGGGAGGAGGTTGTCCTAGCCTGCCCTGAAACTCAGAGCAGGTCACGAAAGAAGACACCACAGGCACCCAGCCAGGAAGGTGGAGGGGCACAAAGAGTCAAGACATCCCAGGCTTCCTTATCCAGGCTTCAGTCCTGCATTCGAGGTTTCTGTGATTCCATTTCCTCCTCTTGTAAGGCAAGACTATTCCTGTCTTATGATGGTGGAGTGAGGATAAAATAGCACAGAAGGTGGGAAAAGGCATTTGGTCACATGACTTTTAAAGTCCCTGTGCAGAGACACTGTTATACACTCACCAGAACCTGTCTCCAAGACTCCTTTGCAGCTAGGTGGGGGTCACGGGACTGGGTCCCAGCCAGTGAGATGTAAGCAAAAGTGTTGTGCATCCCTTCCAGGCCTGGCTCCCAGAAACAACCTCAGCTGCTTTCCACCACCTGTCTCTCCTGCTTACTGGTCACATACACAGAATGTAGCAGAGAACATGAAAGCCCTATAAGATGGTGGAGCCACAAGATGGAAGGAGTGCAGATGCCTAAATGACTACATGGAAAGCCAGCTGCCCAGTAGGAACAAGCATATCAGATTTTGCTTGAATGAAAATAAAATCTTTATTGTGCTAAGCCATTCTGGAATTTGTTTCAGAATCAAACATTACTTAACTCACCTTACCCAATATAGTCTCTACCAAGCTTGTCCAACTCACCTTATTTTGTTGTTGTTCTGTTCTGTTTTGTGTTGGGCTTTTAGCAGCCTGAATCCACAGTTTTGTTTCGGTCTCTAGTGATGAGCGGAAAAGAGGGATGAGGAAGGGGCTTTACTGACCCAACCAGAAACAGAGATTAGGAACCCGATATGGTCAGGCTTTGTGTCCCCACCCAAATCTCGTCTTGAATTGTAATCTGCAGGTGTTTAGGGAGTGACCTGGTGGGAAGCATTGGAGTAAGGCGGTGGTTTCCCTCATGCTGTTCTTGTGACAGTGAGTGCATTCTCACGAGATCTGCTGGTGTTATAAGGCAATCTTCCCTGCTCCTGCTAGCTCTCTCTTTCCTGCCACCATGTGAAGAAGGTCTTTGTTCCCCCTTCTGCCATGATTGTAAGTTTCCTGAGGCCCCCCCCAGCCATGTGGAACTGTGAGTCAATTAAACCTCTTTTATTTATAAATTACCCAGTCTTGGGTATGTCTTTATAGCAGTGTGAAAATGGACTAATACAGAACCCATGACTATATTCTCCCCCTTGGACACTGCTGAGTCTTAGATAAGGAAACTGAGAGGTAACTGGGATCTGGGGGAAAGGAGGAATGGGAGGCAGGAATGACAAATGATTATACATTTAGAGAGATGACTCAAAATGTCCTGGCAGCACACGTATCTTCCATCCACTTAAGGATTCTCCTCATCAGTGCTTTCATGCTCAGGGTGAAACTGCAAGCTTGCCTGGGCCTCGGTATGAGGGGCTGGGGCCTCCCTGCTTTTCCAGCTGGTTGTCAGTGTCTAAACAGATAGACATTGAGGCACATTAAGCAGACCTTAGGCACTTCAGGGTCTGAAGGAAATTAGGCCAGCTGAATCACCATCAAGTAAGTTTGTTCTTTTTTAGAAGGCAAACAGTGGTAAATACAACCCACACCATCTCTCCAAACTACATGTTCACTGCCGTGTAATCCACCCATAATAGATTGTTGACAAGTGTAGGGAGGTTTGGCGAATGTATGCCAGATGAATACTCATTTTCTTTCTTTCTTTCTTTTTTTTTTTTCGAGACAGTGTTTTGCTCTTGTTGCCCAGGCTGGAGTACAAAGGCATGATCTTGGCTCACCGCAACCTCTGCCTCCCAGGTTCAAGTCTCCAAAGTAGCTGGGATTACAGGCACGCACCACCAAGCCCAACTAATTTTGTATTTTTTTTAACTAGAGATGGGGTTTCTCCATGTTGATCAGACTGGTCTCGAACTCCTGACCTCAGGTGAGTAGCCCGCCTCGGCCTCCCAAAGTGCTGGAATTACAGGCATGAGCCACTGTGCCCGGCCTAATACTCATTTTCATTGGCTCAGTAATCTGCGAGATTTTTTTTGATATACATGTGGTTGGTGTGAAGTAAGATCTATAGAATTCTTATTCAAGAGATTGTGATCACTTTATATCTGTTTTTAAATTTACAGATGGGTTCTCACTGTGTTACCCAGGCTGATCTTGAACTCCTGGACTCAAGCAATCCTCCCGTCTTATTCTCCTGAGTAGCTGAGATTGCAGGCACATGCAACTACCCCTCAGCTGTTATGATCATTTTAGGTACATATTTTTTATACATGAATAACCAGATCTGGACAAATTCATTTCTGATGCTCAATCTTACCTTGCTCTTTTTTTCTTTTATTTGATTGTGGTAAAATATACAGAATATGAACTTATCATTTTAATAATTTTTAAGTGTACAATTCAGTGGCATGAATTATATTCACAATGCTGTACAACCATTGCCAGTATTTATGTCCAAAGCTGTTTCATCATCTCAGATAGAAACTTGGATATAATAGTTCCTCATCCCCCCTCCCTTTCCCCAGCTCCTGGTAACCTCTAATCTACTTTTTATCTCTATAAATTTGCATATTCTGGATATTTCATGTGAGTAGAATAATAAACTGTTTGTCCTCTTCTATGTGGCTTATTTTACTTAGTGTAATATTTTTAATGTTCACCCATGTTGTATCACATTTTAGAACTCTTTTCTGTTTATAGCTGAATGATATTCCTTGGCATGCATATACCAGAGTTAGTTCATCTGTTCATCTGTTGATGGACATGTGGCTATGCTAAATAACACAGCTATGAATATTGACTTACAAGTTTCTGTTTGAGTCTCTGCTCTGAATTCCTTTGGGTATATATACGTAAGAGTGAAATTGCCAGACCATACAGTAATTCTCTGTTTAGCTTTTCTAGAAACTACCAAACTGTTTCCCATTGCAAACCTGCAGAATTTTTTTTTCTTTTCTTTGTTTCTTCCTTTATTTTTATTTATTTATTTATTTATTTTTGAGACAGAGTTTTGCTCTTGTTGCCCAGGCTGGAG
>NW_012117533.1:1658942-1664044 GCF_000951035.1 Colobus angolensis palliatus | reverse complement strand
CTTCCTGGATCAAGCAATCCTCCTACCTCAGCCTCCCAAGTAGCTGGGATTACAGGTGTGAGCCACAGAACCTGGCCAAACCTGCAATATTTTTTTTAAAAAACAGATGAAATTAAAAATGTAGAAGAGGGCATTTGCTATGCAATAGTAAAGACTGAATGATAAGAGTACCCTCTGGATCTGGAAACCTCATTAGCCCAGAGCATGTCTCTCTATTCCCTCAGCTCTCTCTCCTGAGCAGTCTCATTAAAGGGTTCACATCTGAGTGACTCCAAGATACAGGGGTCAATTGACCAAGAAGCTAATGAACCTCGAGCTTACCCTGGCTCCTCCTCACTTACCCTGGCTCCTTCCAAGGCCCTGAGAAGGACTCGCACAATGTGGTCGTATTTTTTTTTTTTCAAAATAAGATATTTTAACTAAAGTCTGTCAAGGCAACTGCCTCTTTCTACTATCATAGTTCCCCTTGTTTTGGATGGCTTTAAAGAGCTCATGGACATTTTGGACATCTGGTTAAAGGGAAGTTCAAATGGGGACACATTTCATTTTGGTTTAGGGGCTTATATATGTAGATGGTGGTTTCTTTTGAGTATAGCTAGGTTACTACTAGTCATCCCAGTATGAGAATACTGCAGGGAATACTCCTACCACCCAATGTAGAAACTCACCAGCATCATGACATGAAGGAGATATAAATGAGCCCTACACGATCTAGCAGGATAAATAAGGTTTGAAATGTACAGAGCCATAGACAGGTAAATTATTTCAAACATCAGATATATAAAACTGTCAGCGAAAAATTTGCTTTTCCTAATTGCTGAACCCAAATGGAAAGTCTTTCCTGACAGGATTTATATTTGATAATGAAGCATATACAGTGATAAGTGCATCATGCATTTTGTACTTTTTAATGAGAATTGCACAAAATGAAATGACCAAAATTCCTGTAGTTTCAGGGCTAGTTTTAGTTTTAGTATCATGGTGCTGTAAGTAGGGAGAAAATACAGTTTTAATAGTCCATATATGAAAGAGACTTGAAAGAGGATTTTTTTCAAATTTGACAACTATCCTAAAAATGTATGTGGTATTATGGTATTGCCAATAGTAGTTGCACAGATGAAAGAAACCTCTCTAAACTATCAATTACAAAACCACATTTTGATCCATCATGCTAGAGGACATGACTGAATTAGCCATCTCTTCCTGCTGTAGAAAATACTATAAAATTGTTTTACAGGCCAGGCGCGGTGGCTCAAGCCTGTAATCCCAGCACTTTGGGAGGCCAAGACAGGTGGATCACGAGGTCAGGAGATCAAGACCATCCTGGCTAACATGGTGAAACCCCGTCTCTACTAAAAAAAATACAAAAAACTAGCCGGGCGAGGTGGCGGGCGCCTGTAGTCCCAGCTACTCGGGAGGCTGATGCAGGAGAATGGCGTGAACCCGGGAGGCGGAGCTTGCAGTGAGCTGAGATCCGGCCACTGCACTCCAGCTTGAGCGACAGAGCAAGACTCTGTCTCAAAAAAAAAAAAATTGTTTTACAAAACGGTGTTCAAAAAGTATACAGACATGAAATTAGAATGACAGCATCATAAAGTGACATCAGTTAATAAAAGAATGTTATTTTTTAGAGCACATATGTTTGTGGTATTTGTCAGCTTTACACAATTTATGATTTCTTTTTTTTTTTTTTTTTTTTGAGATGGGATCTCACTCTGTCGCCCAGGCTGAAGTGCAGTGGTACAATATTGGCTCACTGCAACCTCCACCTTCCTGGATCAAGCAATCCTCCTACCTCAGCCTCCTGAGTAGCTGCAACTACAGGCTGTGCCACCACGCCCAGTCAATTTTTTTGTATTTATATATGTTTTTGTAGAGACAACATTTCCCCATGTTGCCCAGGCTGCACAATTTTTGATTTATTGTGATTTTTCTGTTCGCATTCTTTAAAAAATTCACATTCCTACTCAATTTTGTATATTAACTTTGGACTATTGTTCTTAACGATGTTCTCAAGGTAATCTAAGCTACAGTCCTTACAAAGTCTGGATCTGCCTGCCTACATCATGTTTTGTTGCCAATGAGTCACATTCATGCAAACCCACATTTTTTTTCTGTGCCTCTCTGGCATTCAGAGTCCTTATTCTAAGAACATTGCCCTGTACCATGAAACCTTTCAATAATTTTCTTCCTCCCTCGTCCCTTCGCTCCACATTTAACCAGCCACCAGTGTCTCCTGCTTCCATAGCCTCTTCCCCTCACAGCAGCATTCCATTCCCATGTGAAGTACTGCTGCTTGTTTTTCTTGTATAGCTCCTGCGGGAGGCTAAATGGCCCCCAAAGATATCTAGGTCCCAATCCCTGGAACTAGTGAATACTACTGTCTTAGTCAGTTCAGGCTGCTATAACAAAGTATCATATATTACAGGGAGCTAGGGGGCGGGGGCTTTTAAACAAGAGAAATTTATAGAGGCTGGAAGTCTGAGATCAGGGCACTAGCATGGCCAGGTTCTAGCGAAGGTCCTCTTCCAGGTTGCAAACTGCTGACTTCTCATTTTATCTTCACATGATAGAGAGTCAGAACACTTTTTCAGGGGCCATTTTAAAAGGGCACAAATCATGACCTAATTACCTCCCAATGGCCCCACTTTCTAATACCATCACACTGGGCGTTAGGGACTCAACATATAAATTTGGGGAGTAATGTCCGCAAGATGGCAGAATAGAAGATCCCAGACCTCACCTGCACACAAAAACAAGAATAAAGTCAACTTTGCATGGATGAGGATAGCTTGGGGAGAATCCCACAGTATATTTAGGGTGTGAATCCTAGAATCCTAAAGTGACACAGAGGAGTTC
The DNA here is from genome assembly GCF_000951035.1 of Colobus angolensis palliatus. NCBI lineage: Eukaryota > Metazoa > Chordata > Mammalia > Primates > Cercopithecidae > Colobus > Colobus angolensis. Next base: position 1,661,185 of record NW_012117533.1, on the reverse strand, counting down.
AGAGACTGTGGATGGATGCATTGAAAGGGTTAGAAAATATTCTGCCCACATCACTCTATCTTCCAGGCTGGCACAGGGCCAGAAAGAATCCTTTTGTCCATGAGCTCCCCTTATGGGAGGAGAGTGAGAGTAGGGAACCTCAACAATTTTGCCACTGAGGATCCCAACAGCCCTAGCTACAAATGACTCCAGTGATTGCTTTTTATGCAGATTCCAGCTGCTGGCACTGCCTGGAGCCAGAGCCACTGTATCTCCTAGAGCTGGAGCCACCATGTGCTGACCCTCCCTTGACAGAGTCAGAGCTGCCACTCATCCCCAACCCTAACCCTGGTAAGTCCATGTGTGCCTAGGCCTGGGAACCAGGCAGCAGCTGCATAGCACAGGCCTGCACAGCAATCCCAGTGCCTGCTGGTGCCACTGAATATGCACCCATATGTACATGGGAACAGGTAACCACTTCAGCTGCACACTCGCAGCCATGGGACCAGGTGCTCCTGAAACTGTACCCACTGCCCATTAGCCTGGGCTCCTGCATGCTCACTGTTGCCACAGTGCATGCACACCACATCTAATGGACCAGGTATCTGAGTGTATGCCCATGTGTCCAACAGACTCAAGCCCTGGCTGCACTCCTGGAACCAGCAGACCCAGATCAGAAGCCACTGCACATCTTTTTTTTTTTTTTTTTTTGAGACAGAGTCTCACTCTGTTACCCAGGCTGGAGTTCAGTGGCATGATCTCTGCTCACTGCAAGCTCCGCCTCCTGGGTTCACACTGTTCTCCTGCCTCAGCCTCCTGAGTAGCTGGGACTACAGGCGCCTGCCACCATGCCCAGCTATTTTTTTGTATTTTTAGTAGAGACGGGGTTTCACCATGTTAGCCAGGATGGTCTTGATCTCCTGATCTCGTGATCCACCCGTCTCAGCCTCCCAAAGTGCTGGGATTACAGGCGTGAGCCACCACGCCCGGCCACCACTGCACATCTTACCCAGTTGGTGCCCTTGTGCCTTCCCATAGAAGGAGCTCTTTCTTTACCTAGGCTAGTCCCTCAAGTTTGGAATGGGTGACTGCCTCTTTAAATGCAAAGACAACAACACAAAAGCTATAAGAAACACACACACAAACACACACACACACACACAAACAGGGAAACGTGACACCACCAAAAGAATACAATAACTTTCCAGTAACCAATCCCAAAGAAAGAGAAATCTATGTATCGCCAGACAAAGAATTCAAAATAATTGGTTTAAAGAAGCTCAGATCTCTAAACACAGATCTCTAAATCAGAACTCAACTAAATCAGAAAAGAATGCATCAATAAAGTGAAAATTTCAACAAAAAGATAGAAATAAAAAAAGAGCCAGAAATTCTGATGCTAAAGAATACAATGAAATGAAAAATGGAGAGGTTCACCAGTAGACTCAGTCAAGGAAAAGAAAGAATAAGTGGACTTAAGCACAGATCATTTGAGATTGTACAGACAAGGGAGAAAAGAATGAACAAGAATGAACAAATCTTATGGAATTTAAGGGACACCACCAAGAGAACCAATATAGTCACTCAATTTTCAGAAGAGGAGAGAGAAAACAAGAGGCACAAAACTTACATAAAGAAATAATGGCTGAAAACTTCCAAAATCTTGAGAGGGAAATCAACATCCAGATTCATAAAACTCAAAAGTTCCCAAATAGCATAAACCAACAGAAGACCTCATTTTAAGATATACAATTATAAGTATATCATATAATAAAGCACATTATAATCAAATTATCAAAGTCAAAGACAAGGAGAGAATTTTGCAAGCGGCAACAGAAAAGTGGCTTATCGCATGTAAGAGAACCTCAATAAGGCTACCATTAGATTCCTAACCAGAAACTTTTCAAGCCAGGAGAGGGTGGGATGATATAAAGTTAAAGTTCTGAAAGAAAAAAAAAAACCTGTCAGCCAAGAGTTCTACACCTGGCAAAATTATCTTCTGTGAATGAAGGAAAGATAAATTATTCCTGTGATGGTTAATACTGAGTGTCAACTTAATTGGACCGAAGAATACAAAGTATTGATACTGGGTGTGTCTGTGTGGATGTTGCCAAAAGAGATGAACATTTGAGTCAGTGGGCTTGGGAAGACAGATCCACCCTTAATCTGGTAGGCACAATCTAATCAGCTTCCAGTGAATATAAAGCAGGCAGAAAAACGTAAAGAGGTGAGACGGGCCTAGCCTCTCAGCTTACATCTTTCTC
>NW_012117533.1:1650570-1658027 GCF_000951035.1 Colobus angolensis palliatus | reverse complement strand
ATGAGGTCAGGAGATCAAGATCATCCTGGCTAACATGCTGAAACCCCATCTCTACTTAAAAACACACACACACACACACACACATTAGCTGGTTGTGGTGGCACGTGCCTGTAATCCCAGTTACTCGAGAGGCTGAGGCAGGAGAATCGCTTGAACCAGGGAGTCGGAGGTTGCAGTGAGCCGAAATCATGCCACTGCACTCCAGCCTGGTAACAGAGCGAGATGCTGTCTAAAAAAAAAAAGAATAACCAGTATCACAAAAGTTTGTCAATGGCTATCCAATATAAAAAGAAGTAAACTCTGACTACAAGAAAACAAAGTGTGAGAGGAGGGGAGTAAAAGTGTAGTTTTTAATGCAACTGAAGTCAAGTTATCAACTTAAAATACGATTATTATAACTATAAGATATTTTATGCAAACCCTATGGTAACCACAAGGAAAAAGTCCATAATAGATATTCAAAAGATAAAAAGAAAGGAATCAAAACAAATCATTACCAAAAACTATCAAATACCAAAGAAAGACAGCAAGAAAGAGAGAAACAAAATAATAACAAAACAGATGAAAACTATTAACAAAATGGCAGTGAGTAAGTCCTACCTATTAATAATTACTTTAAATATAAATGGATTAACCTCCCTAATCAAAAGGCTTAGAGTGGCCGAATGCATTTAAAAAAGAAGATCCATCAATTTTCTTCTATAGAAGACTCACTTTAGATTCAAAAACACATGTAGGTTGAAAGCGAAGGGAAGGAAAAATTATTCTATGCAAATAGTAACCAAAAGAAAACAGGGCTAGCCATGCTTGCATCAGACAAAATAGACTTTGAGTTAAAAACTCTCCAAAGACAAAAAAAAGTCATTGCAAAATGATAAAACGGTCAAGTGATCTAACAATTATGAAAATATATACACCCAACACCAGAGCACCTAAATATATAAAGCAAATATTGATGGATCTGAAGGAAGAAATTGATAGCAGTAAAATAGCGGTAGGAGAATTCACTGCCTCATTTTCAATAACGGACAGACCATCCAGACAGAAAATCAATAAAGAAATAGCTGACTGAATAACACTCTAGACTAAATGGACCTAACAGACATATTTAGAACTTTCTACCCAACAGCAGAAGAATACACATTCTCCTCAAACATATATGGAACATTCTCCAGGATGGATCACAAGTAGGTCCCAAAACAAGTCTTAACACATTTAAGACTGAAGTCATTTTCAAGTATCTTTAAGACCACAAGGGAATGAAATAGAAATCAATAACAGCGAGAAAGCAGGAAAACTCACAAATATGTGGAAGCCAAATGGCATTTCCTTGATAATCATTGAGTCAAGAAATCAAACAAGAATTTTTTAAATACCTCAAAACAAACAGAAATGCAAATGCAACACATCAAAACTTACGAGATGCAGCAACAAGACTACTAAGAGGGAAGTTTATAGCAATAAATGCTTGTTTCCATTACAAAAAGAATGCCTCAAATAACCAAATTTTATAGCTCAAGTAATTAGAAAAGGAAGAACAAACTTTGCCCAAAGTTAGCTAGAAATAATAAAGATTAGAGTGGGAATAAATCAAATAGAGAATTAAAAGAAAGAACAGAAAAATCATCAAAGATGAATTGATTTTTTGAAAAAAATAAACAAAATTAGCAAACCCTTAGATAGACAAAATCAGAAGTGAAAGAGAAAACATTGCAATGGATGCCTGAGAAATAAAAAGGATCATAAGGGACTTTTATGAGCAATTGCACACCAACCAATTGAATAGGCTAGTAGAAATGGATGCACTGCAAGACATATATAACCTATTAAGACTTAAGAAGAAATAGAAAGCCTGAAGAGACCAATAAGAGATAAGAAAATTAAATCAGTAATCAAAAACCTTCTAACAAAGAAAAGCGCAGGACATGATGGTTTTAATGATTAATTCTATCAAACATTCAAATAATAATTTTTTTTTTTTTTTTTTTTTTTTTGAGACGGAGTCTCGCTCTGCCGCCCAGGCTGGAGTGCTGTGGCTGGATCTCAGCTCACTGCAAACTCCGCCTCCCGGGTTCACGCCATTCTCCTGCCTCAGCCTCCCGAGTAGCTGGGACTACAGGCGACTGCCACCTCGTCCGGCTAATTTTTTGTATTTTTTTTAGTAGAGACGGGGTTTCACCGTGTTAGCCAGGATGGTCTCGATCTCCTGACCTCGTGATCCGCCCGTCTCGGCCTCCCAAAGTGCTGGGATTACAGGCTTGAGTCAAATAATAATTAATAATCAATCCTTCTTAAACGCTTCCAAAAAATAGAAGAGAAAATACTTTCAAATTCATTTTGTGAATCCAGCATTACCCTGACACCAAAGTCATACAAAGACACCTCAAGGAAGAAAAATAAAAACTAAAGGCAAATATCTCTTTAGATATACAAACTAAAGGCAAATATCTCTTTAGATATATAAAAAAAATAAAATCTTTAGATATATAAATAAAAAAGCAAGAACACTCAATACCAGCAAACCAGATTACTAGCAAACAAAGTCCAGCAGCACATAAAAAAGATTACACACCATAACTAAGTGGGATTTATCCCTGGGATACAAGGTTGGTTCAACACATACAAATCAATCAACATGATACACTATCTTTCACTAATGAAAGATAAAATCACATGATCATCCTAACAGATGCACACAAATCACTTAACAAAGTTCAATATCCATTCACGCTAAAAACTCTCAACAAAATAGGTATAAAATGAACTTATCTCAACACATTAAAAGTCATTTATGAAAAACCCACAGCAAATGTCATAATCATTGAAGAAAATCTGAAAGCATTTCCTGTAAGGTCTGGCACACGAATGTCCACCCTGTGACTTCTATTCAACATAGTACTAAAAGTTCTCACCAGAGTGATTAGACAAGAAAAAGAAAAGGCATCCAAATCAAAAAGAAACAAGTAAAGTTATCTCTGTTTGCAAATGATATGATTATATATGTAGAGAACCCTAAAGACTCTATAGAAAACTGTTAGAACTAATAAATTCAGTAAAGTTGCAGGATACAAAATCAACATGCAGAAATCAGTAGTGTTTCTTTACACCAGCAACAAATTATCTGAAAAGGAAATCAATAAAAATCTCATTTATAGTAGCACAAAAAGTAATAAAGTATTTAGAAATATATTTAAACAAGGAGGTGAAAGACCTATTACATAGAAAACTATACGATATTGATGAAAGGAACTGAAGAAGACACAAATGGAAAGATATCCTGTGTTTGTGGACTGGAAGAATTAATATTGTTAAAATGTCCATACAACCCAAAGTTATCCAGAGATTCAACACAATCCCTATCAAAATTCTGGCAGCAATTTTCACAGAAATGGAAAATATCATCATAAAATTTGTATGGAACAATAAGAGATCCTGAATAGCCAAAGCAGTCTTGAGAAAAAAGAACGATGTTGGAGGCATCATACTTCTCTATTCCAAAGTATATTACAAAGTTATAAAAAATAAAATCGGTATATTGAAGAGTAGCTACACTCCCATGTTCATTGCAGCATTATTCACACTAACCAAGATATGGAAACAATGTGTGTCTGTCAACAGGTGAATGGATAAAGAAATTGATAGATAGATAGATAGGTAATACGTAGATAGATGCATGTGTGTGTGATACACACACACACAGGAATATTATTCAGCTTTAGAAAAGAAGGAAACTCTAAATCCTGTCATTTGCAAAAACATGGATCTCTACAGTTTCTAGGGGCTGAGAGCTGGGAGAAATGGAGACATCAGTCAAAAGGTATAAACTTTAAGTTATGTGGGATGAATTAGCTTCTAGAAATCTGATGTACGTCATGGTGACTATAGCTAATAATACTGCAATGTATACTTGAAATTTGCTAAGACAGTGAATCTTAAGTGTTCTCATTACAAAAATAAGGTTAATTACGTGAGGTAATGGATATGTTAATTAGCTTGACTATAGTAATCATTTCCCAATATATATGCATATCAAAATATCAAATTATATCGCAATAAAAGCAGTTATTTAATTTTTTAAAAATATGAACTTTGGGAGGACACAAACATTCAGTGTATTGCAGTTACTTTTTATGGCAAAATACCCCATCCTTTGTGCATTCCTTGGTCCTGACTCCATCCCTTTCTTAAGGAGTCTCTTATAAAGTAGCTGTGTATTTCCTCAATCTCTTATGCAAAAGAACAAAACAAAACAGGAAACACAAAATAAAACTCTTAAAGCCTTCTTAGGGGGGCAGAGGTTGTATTCATTCTCCCACCTTGTTTCTCCCCAGTAGGGGAATGTTGATTATCTATCCTGGAAGCCACTGGAAGAAAAGACTCCTAGTTTCTTAGTCAAGAAAATCTCCAAATATCTGTTGAGTAACTATACTCAGGTAACCCTGGGGAGATCTAAAGATGGGAAAGACGTATCTTCTGCCCGTAAGGAGCTTAGAGACTGGGGTGAGAGGGGAAGCAATAGGATACTGATTAATATTTGTAGTAAAAGCCAGAACACTCAAAATGCTGTAGCAAAGTAAAAAAAAAGTAAAACGTGAAACAGGAGTTAGGAAAGCCTCCATGCAGAGGGTGCCCCTGAAATGGGCCTGGAGGGGTGTATTTCCCTAAGCAGAGAGTGCATTAGTGAAAGCCAAGGCAAGACAGCATGAAAGCCCAGGCTATAAAGAAATAAAAACACTTTGGGGGGCCGAGGCGGGTGGATCATGAGGTCAGGAGATCGAGATCATCCTGGTAACATGGTGAAACCCCATCTCTACCAAAAATACAAAAACTTAGCCGGGCGTGGTGGCATGTGCCTGTAGTCCCAGCTACTCCGGAGGCTGAGGCAGGAGAATCTCTTGAACCCGGGAGGTGGAGGTTGCAGTGAGCTGAGATCGCGCCACTGCACCCCAGCCTGGTGACAGAGCGAGACTCTGTCTCAAATAAAAAAGGGGAAAAAAAAAAAAGAAATAAAACCAGAAAAGAAAATCAGAACCATAGTTTACAGCAGAGGCCAGCAAATGTTTTCTGTAAAAGGCCAAATAGTATTTTAGGCTTTGAAAGCCATGTAGTCTCTGTCACAATGACTCAACTCAGCTATTATAGCACAAATGCAGCCATAAGCAATACATAAACAAATGGATGTGGCTATGTTCCAATAAAACTTTATTTATAAAAACAGGCAGTGGGCCAGAATGCACAAATAAACTATAGACCATGAGAAACCACTGAAGATTTGTGAGCAGGAGGATGATATTATAACATTGCCAATGCTATATATTTGGAAAACTAATCTGACCACTGGGAAATGCTATAATAGAATTGGAGGAAGTGGAGTTCCGTGTAGAAACAACAGCTGGGAGGCTGTTACAATAGTTGGATAAGAGGCCTGAATTACAGTATCGAGGGCAGAAATGAGAAGGCCAAATGTGTAGGATATGGCAACTTGTTGGACCCAGAGAGAAATGGAGGGAGCGGAATTAAACATCACTGCCAATTTGGAGCCTGGGAGATGAGGAAAAATTTGTGAGCAATGTAGTAAGGGAGATCTGCGGGGGCTGGATGTGCCACCGGATTCTCTTTGTACTCTGGATGCTCAGCAAATAAAGTCAAGGAAGCCAGCCAGACAGAGTGGTCGGGCAACTCATGTCAGGTCTCTGAGTCTCTTTTGTGCAAAGGCGTCACCGCACATGTCCGGAGGCCATGTGGGACACGGGGCCGACGCCGGGCTCCAGTGTAGCCCCCACGGCTTCCCAGCAGACAGCACCTGACACTCTCTAAGTCTGGCCAAGCCTGGGCTCCGAGCAAGAGAGGACGAGGATCACTGAGCCGCTAGACATCTAGGAGGCCAGCCAAAGCAGAACAAAACCAGCCCCGCCAGAAGGAGGCTGAGGCTGTGCCAAGTGACCATGGAAGCTGTGTGTGTGGGCCAAATTGCTTTCTAATTACATTGCTCTCCAGACAAGACAAAATTGTGTCTCTTGAAAAGCATGTATGTGCTGTCAGAGTGAGTCTAGAGAGGTCAGGCTACGTGGACATCCAGAGCAAGGAGTCATGTTTCAGAATTCATTAACATCTCCTCTGCTGGGAAGGAAGAACTTGGAGAGGAGGCAGGGAGGAGACTGTGACTCAGTGGGACATTAGGGACACCTTCTAAAGAATCGAACACATTTAAATGGAGTAGGTGATTCTGCAAGAACATGTGCCATTTCGTCATGAATAGCTCATCATTTCTCTCTGAAACGTAATGTAATACCCTCCTGGAAAAAATAATATAAAGATTGTTTTTTTGCCTGTGTCCTATAGCAAACATTCTCCCCGCTGCTCTGCATGCTGAGACAATTTGGTCGAAAAAGAGTTGCCTTAGAATTTACCACATTTATGTTTGACAAAGAGGCAGTTTACTCACTAGTTGCACATTTGCTTGCTGAGATGCAAATGTTCAGGTTTGGCAGATATTGAAAATACTATTTTGATATTTTATGCACTTTCTTGGGACTCTATTTCAGAGGCAGAGCAGTAAGGGAAATATTCCCGACTTCCAATTATAAATATAATGCTACCATTTGGGTGTATTTATTTCCCAGGCAATCAATCAGGAAATGTTAGGAAACATATTCAGAGTTGTTTCAAACATGATTCCAGTTAAGTGAGTAATCTTTCCATTTTCTTTTCGTATGTTAGATGATTTTTTAAAAAGATGAAATAGTAAAAGAATTAGTAAAATATGGAATCTTGAACTCAGATTATAAATATAAATATGACAGTCTATTTTTAAGAAGAAATGACTTTAATTATGCTGAAATAAATGCTGGTAGTAAAACCAAATACTGCTTACTATATTTATACACACAATATTTAAAATACAATTGGTGATTCTAGGACTTTCTGGCAACTCTTCTGATTTTGTCAAGATAAAGGCTGAACTAGCTGGTATCCAGTCTCTTCAAACAGGTCCCAGGTGGTCGAGACCAAGAAGAGACATGCACTGCATAACAACATTCCAGTTAAGAACAGACACATGAAGGATATTGATCCCATAAAATTATAATATCATTTTTTTTGAGACAAGAGTTTCACTCTTGTTGCCCAGGCTGGAGTGCAGTGGCATGATCCCGGCTCACTGCAACCCTCGCCTCCCGGGTTCAAGCGATTCTCCTGCCTCAGCCTCCCTAGTAGCTGCGATTACATTGCCCGCCACCATGCCTGGCTAATTTTTTGTATTTTTAGTAGAGATGGGGTTTCACCATGTTGGTCAGGCTGGTCTTGAACTCCTGATCCCATAAAATTATAATATCATTTTTTTTGAGACAAGAGTTTCACTCTTGTTGCCCAGGCTGGAGTGCAGTGGTGCGATCCCGGCTCACTGCAACCCTCTGCCTCCCGGGTTCAAGTGATTCTCCTGCCTCAGCCTCCCTAGT
>NW_012117533.1:1562982-1650520 GCF_000951035.1 Colobus angolensis palliatus | reverse complement strand
TTTTTTTTTTTTTTTTTGAGACAGGGTCTCACTCTATTGCCCAGGCTGGAGCACAGAGGTATGATCATGACTCACTGCAGCCTCAAACTCCTGGGCTCAAGGGATTCTCCCATTTTAGCCTCCTCAGTAACTGGGATTACAGGCACAGGCCATTACTCCCAGCTAATTTTTGTATTTTTTGTGGAGACTGCTTTTCTCCATGTCATCCAGGCTGATCTCAAACTCCTGGGCTCAAGCAATCTGCCTGCCTCAGCCTCCCAAAGTGCTGGGATTACAGGTGTGAGCCATCACACCTGGTCCTACTTTACCTTTTCTATGTTTAGTTATTCAAATGCTTAGCATTGCATTCCAATTGCCTGCAGTATCCAGGACAGTGATACACTGTATAAGTCTGGTTACCCATACAACTGGTGAGTGCCATCACCTGGCAGGTGGCAGTCCAATGACCACAACCAATGGGGACTTAACCAATGGGGACTTAAGGGGATTTTATTACTGGCAACAAATGAGGAGGACACAGGGGATAATTCCCAAAGGTGTGCCTCCTCCAATCAAAGGTGAAAACAGGTCTTTTATTGGGCTGGTGAGCTGAGTTATTGTATGTTGAGATGGAGCAAGATATTAATAGCCCATGTGCAGTCATTGATCATGCTTCTACATATGTCGCATGTATACAAAATGACAAATAAGTTCCTCTCTGGGCAGGGATTTTAGTATGGTAATGAGGGGAAGTTCACCAAATTTCATCTCCAACTCAGGCACCTCTGGATCCAATGGGTTTTTGCTTTTCCAGAGCTGAGCTTCTTCCTAGAACTTTTGGAAACAGCAAGAACTCAAGGTGCAACAGGTACTAGTGGGTACTTTTTCACAGTCCATACCTAAAAACCTAGGGACCCTGGGTTAAGTTTGCAGCCTGGGAACAATACTATACCATGTAGCCTAGGTGTGTAGGAAGTTCTATCATGTAGGTTTGCGTAAGTGCACTCTGGTATGTTTGCGCAATGATGAAATCACCTAACAGCATATTAAGTGACTGGTGACTGTACATCCCCAGCCATTTCAATGGTTTAGATACATTTATATACAACACCATGTGCTCACTGTACTTTTGACCAAAATGTTCAAGAAGTTTTTATGAGAAAACTTAGATGTGAGTCTTTTCTACGTCCTTCCCTTCAGTGCCATCAAGAAGAGTAGACTGGGGTAAGAGCTTGCCTGGCTAAGTCAAGCAAAGAAAGTGGTAAAGAAGAGAAGGAAAGGGGAAGTCAGGTTGTCTTCTTGCAGAGCTCTTTCTGATAAGAAATTCCTCTTTCTGGACTGTCCAGTTAAATGTTAGTTTGGCCTTTGGAGGATCTGATGTAAAGGGTGGTTGGGTCAAGAGTAGACTCCACTTCAATATCAGTGCTCCTTGAATGGAGACTGTGGTGGTTTAGGTACGGTTTGTTGTCTTCACCAAGTCTCATGTTGAAATTTTATCCCCAGTGTTGGGGTGAGGCTGGTGTGGGGCATTTGGGCCATGGGGGTGAATCCCTCATGAATGGCTTGGTGCCATTCTTGCAGGAGTGAGTGAATTCTTATTCTTAGTTGCTATGAGAAGTGGTTGTTGAAAAGAGCCTGGCATCTCCTTCCCTCTCTGTCTTCCTGTCTCGTGCCATAGGATCACTACACACCAGGTCCCTTTCACCTCCCCTTCACCCTCCACCATGAGTGGAAGCAGCCTGAGGCCCTCCTCAGATACAGGTGCCGGCGCCATGCTTTCTGTACAGCCAGAAGAACTGTAAGTGAAATAAACCTCTTTTCTTTACAAATTGCCCAGCCTTGGGTATTCCTTTATAGCAACACAAATGAACTAAGACAGAGACCCGGGTGGGCCCATGGATTCCTGCCCATGAAGGTGCGTCATTGGTGAAGGCTTGAAAACCACAGGGCCGAGTCACTGCACCTATAACCAGGTAAATGAGAACTGGGCCTCATGACGAGGTCAGCTCCTCCCAGTTCTGCTGGGAGTGAGTCGGTGCAGTTCAGGGCAAACCGAACACCCAGCTCTGAGTGCTGCTAGCCTTGGTGCCCAAGGAAGCCTGAGAGGCTAAGCCTCTGTTAGTATGGCCTGAGAGCAGCAAGGCAGCCTCTCTCCTTCCAAGATGCCTGGCCCACAGGCAAACTCAGCTGACAGGGGAATCATCAACTGAGAGACTCAGCACTTTGTGGAGTGGGTGAAATTGTCCTCCTTCTCTCTGTATACTCCTTTTAGTGCACTTCCAGGCAGCCTCTTCCACGTTGGGGGCCACAGGACCTCCTGCTTCAAACGTCCTTCCCCATCCCCAATACCAACTGCCTAAAAAGCTTAGCTTCAGGCAAGAATCTGTATGATTCATTGAAATCTTGGTGGGAAATTTTCATTGAGCATCTTCCCCCATCACATTGGCATAGAGTCTTTATATCAGATGGTAGAATTAAAGACTGAGTTTCCCATTTAAGGATTTCAGGCAGCAAACTGGCAAAGGAGCACATATGAGGAACATCTCCTCTTGCAGATGGCAACCCAAGTTTGGCCCTGCTATATCCACACCCTGGGCACACATCATTGGCAATATTTGGAGACACAAAATAAAAATACGCTGATGCTTGGAAAAGATATTTGTATGTGAAAAGCTAGTTCATCAGTGCTAATTTGGGTGAATTACGTGGTTGGAACTACAGTACACAGCCTTCAGAATTAGAAGGGAAATGGAGATCATTCCAAAATCTCCCTACACAGAGATGAGGTATCAATCTCATTGTGGATCATAGACACTTCTAAATAAACCCTGCATGATTTCCTTCTCCAGCCAGTTCTGTGTTGGCCTACTTTCCCTAGCCCCAGTTGACCCAGCTCTGGTGGCTGTAGCCTGAGAAAGGAAGTGACCTGCTGTGATGAGAGGTTTTCCCTGGTGACATCTATCCAGCTGGACACAGTTGGGGCTTGTCTGGGGCCCACACATGCAGGATGTCAGAATGTGCCAAGATCAGCAAAGATAAAATCTTGGCACAGAGATCCTCCATCCTGAGGGGCAAGGAGACAGGACCCATTGACAGGTCTGAGCCCAGAGCTTGCTTCTAACTTCCTTGGTCAATGGAACTAAACTGCATTTGAAGAGTGGCCTGCTTGGAGAGACAGGGAGAGACAAGTCAAGGTCATAGCTGAAAAGCATGGCATACTTTTGCAAATCAGACTGAAGCAGGTCTATCAGCTGTCCTGGAAAGTCAAGACATCCTATAGATAAGCTCCAAGTGGTTTGGATTCAGGAGAGTCACTCCTGCAGGAAAGCTCCACTGTGATCTGCAAGTGATAGCTTTTATCTGTTCAGCCCACACACTCCCAGACATTATCTTTTTCTCTTCTAATTGGTCTTAATGGCAAGCCTAGGGACACAGTGAAATTAGAAAAAGCAATTCTGAGGGAAAGGAAGAAAACTGACTTGTACACTGACATTTGATAAAATATCTGCCCTAATTGAATATGGAACTCTAGATCTGGTACTGCCTGATCTTCTCACAATTGCTATGCAGCTGTGTGGAGTAAAATCCCATCTGATAATCTGATACCCATGTGAGCTCCCTGGGCTCCCCAGGAACTGACAGTCAAGACGGAATCTAGTAACCTCCAAGAGGTGGCTTTCCACTTGGTATCTCAAACTGTCTTCTTATTGGTTGACATATTACCTGTAGGGTACAATATTCGCTATTCAGGTGGGATAGATACACTAAAAGTCCAGACTTTATTATTTCATTACACAATATATGAATGTAAGACATCTGCACTTGTGCTCCATATATATATATATATATATATTTAGGTCAGGCACAGTGGCTCACGCCTGTAATCCCAGCACTTTGGGAGGCCAAGGTGGGCGGATCACCTGAGGTCGGGAGTTCGAGACTAGCCTAACCAACATGGAGAAATCCCGTCTCTACTAAAAATACAAAATTAGCCGGGAGTGGTGGTGTACGCTTGTAGTCCCAGCTACTCGGGAGACTGAGGCAGGAGAACTGCTTGAACCCAGCAGGCGAAAGTTGTGGTGAGCTGAGATCATGCCATTGCACTCCAACCTAGGCAACAGGAACGAAACTCCGTCTGAAACAAACAAACAAAACACACACACACAAAAATATATAAATATATATATATAGTTGAAAAAAAACTATCTTCTTAGCGTCAACGAATACAGGTCCTTCTTACCTCTGAAAGGAGAAATATTAGATTGGGGTGGAAAAGTGTGAAAAGATTCCTGCTCATTTAGACAACTAGGCTGTGCTTTCTGATGTTTATTATTACAGAGAGCAGGATAATGGCCTTCTCTGGGTAGGGGACAGCCCTGGGATGCCCAGGTGTGATTGCTGACACTTCTCAACCAGTTCCATTGTCAGAGGAACCCACCACTGACTTCTTCTACAAGCTGACTGGCCTGCTTTTCACTTTCTTGTTCTCAGTCCCCACAGTGGTGGCCTGGACCATTTATGGTGAATTAGCCTCTCTGTGTGTGCTTCTAAACAAAACAAAACAAAACAAAAAAACCACTTTGCCTTTAGTTAGTGCTGTGCTGTACAAACCAAGGATGGGGAAAGTTGGAGGAGTTGAAGATTATACCTTAACTTTCACAACAGATGTTTTTGCATTTATTTTTCCCCAGGAGGATAGTAAATGCAAATTGTTCATTTGAGCAATTTCTATCCCTTTTGGATGGTCCCTATGTTCTTGCTGTGAAATGTGCTCGGCTCCTCAACCAAATTGCATGGGATCATTCCAAAGGGAGCAAACCTAGTTTGCATACTTCAAATTAGAAGATCGCATTAAAGTATGCAGGAGTCAGAGACTCAACCCACCCCACTAACAACCTACTTGGGCCCTTAGGGAAGAAGCTGCATGAGACTTAGCAGTTCTGACACCTGAAAGGTGGAAGGAGATCTAATGGCACTTATTAAAAAATGTATAAATCATTATGAAATGGTTTGAAATTTTAAGTCCAGCATCTTTTAAGGCAGGTATACTACAGATCAAAATGTAACTGCCTCCACCTCCACACAGGCCTGCTAGGGTCAGCTCCTGGTATTAAAAAAAGGGGCAGGAACCCTAATTGGGTTTTCCAAAGGACCTTGTGCAGCTGAGCGGTGGGTGCTCACTTTCTCAGCAAGTTCAGTTGCCCTGGAACTCCTAGGCAAGCAAAAAACTCTAGAAACGGAAACCGTGAAACCTACAGAGTTCCCAGAGGAAACTGGACCACCCGGAACCTGTCTAAAACCGGTGATAACTGACCAAATTACAAGTCAGGAAAACGGTCTTTGGTGAGTGAGCATTTCTGAGGTCTTGGAATGCTTTCACGTGACTGAGAACAGTTGGATTTGAGTTTTTGGTTTTGCATCTGGATTGGGGGAAAAAAAAGTAGTATAAAATTTTTGCCTTAGGAGGAGAGAACAGAAGAAGGGTGACCATCCTGACAGCTCGCAGGATGGCTGAGAAAGACATGGCCAGGGCCCTGCCCCTGATCCTCTGCGTCATGGTTCTCCAGTAGCTCCTACTCTTCACAACCAGTGTGACTGGACAGCCACATCACAAACGTATGCCACTGGGCCCGCCCTCCCGAAGTGCAATGACACAGACTTTTAGTAACAGGGATTTTTCAATTTAGCTGGTAAAGTTTCATGTTTTTCTCAAGTGGATAAAAAATCCTGACTTCCTCTGTTTCTAATTAAAGACATATCGGCAGAGGATGGCCAGCTCCTTCCTTTGACCTCTGTGTGAAGGAGTGTGGCCCAATGGCATCTCAATTTGCCTGTCACTGGTTTGCTGAGCATGTTTTTTGTTTGTTTGCTTGTTTTGATTTGTTTTGTTTTGTTTTTGAGATGGAGTCTCACTCTGTTGCCCAGGCTTGCCCAGGCTGAAGTGCAATGGCACGATCTTGGCTCACTGCAACATCCACCTCCCGGGTTCAAGCGATTCTCATGCCTCAGCCTCCCAAGTAGCTGGGACTACAGGCAGCTGCCACCACACCCGGCTAATTTTCGTATTTTTAGTACAGACGGGGTTTTGCCATGTTGGCCAGGCTGGTCTCGAACTCCTGATCTCTGGTGATCCGCCCACCTCGGGCTCCCAAAGTGCTGGGATTACCGCATCCAGCCTGTTGGGCACTTTTAAACAGGCCACCTAATCTCTCTGCTGCCTGAGTAGAATATGCACCTCATTGATTGGTGTCTTATGCTGTTTCACTGTTTGGTGATATCAAGTGGTCATAAAAATGCTTTAGAAGCAAGGTCCTGGGTTGTCAAAATGCCCATCCATTACCATAAGCAAATTTATTCCATAACACTTCACGTCTTTAGAACCAAATCGAATAAATGCAAGAAGTTTCTGAAATAAAAGAGAGAAGCTTCAAGTAATAGCTTGGTCCAAATAGAGAGTTAAGTACCCTCTGGGAGTGCAGTTTTTTTCTACTTGGGAGGCTTTAGTTCTATGAGTGTGGAAGTGTTAGAACTCATGACATGTTTCTATGCTCCCAAAAGGCAAACTCTCAGTTTATTTTATGGCCCACACCTTGGGCCTTTTCCCAAAAAATGTGTATCCAAAGAAGTCATCGGTTTTGTACAGTAGTTCCGATTAATGCCAGATCAATCTTTCCAAATGAATCAAGGTGTTTAATTAACATCAGACGTTTTCAGGTCTATTGGTTGTAAATGATGATGACAGTAGAAGGGGGAGTTAGCATTCATTGAGCACTTACTCTGTGCCAGGCACTGTGCCATGTGCTAGTGTGTGGGCTCATTCAATTCACAGGAACCCACGGGGCAGGCAATTCAGTCCTCCCGTGTTATTTTATTTTTAAAATTTTTTACATTATTTGCACACATTTGTGGGGTACACGTGAAATTTTGTTACATGTATATAATGTGGAGTGATCAAGACAGGGTGTTTAGGGTATCCATCGCCCAGGACCCTACTCTACTGCTCTCAAACGCTGGATTTACTCCTATCTAACTGTAGGCTTGTAGCCTTTGACCCACGTCTCCTCATCCTCTCCCTGACTCTGCCACTCACCCCACCTGGTCTCTGTTCTCCGTCTTTTCATTCTCTACCTCCATGCAATCAGATTTTTTAGCTCCTACGTGTCAGTGAGAACATGTGGTATTAATCTTTTTGTGCCTGACTTATTTCACTTAAGATAATGACCTTCAGTTCCAGTCATGTTATTGCAAATGTCAGGATTTCATTCCTTTTTATGGCTGAATAATATTCCATTATGTATATATGCAGCCATTTTCTTTATCCATTTGTCCAATGGTAGGCTCTTAGGTTGATTTGACGTCTCTGCAGTTTTGAATAGTGCTGCAATAAACAAGAGAGTGCACGTATTTATTTGATATATCGATTTCTTTTCCTTTGGGTAGGTACCCAGTAGTGGGATTGTTGAATTGAATGGAAGTCATATTTTTAGAGTTTTGAGAAATCTCCATTCAATTCTCCCATTTTAGAGAAGAAGAGATTGAGTTGCAAAGAGGTTAAACAATTTTCCCAAAGCCACTAGAATATGAACTGGGCAGTGTGTGACTTCAGGCTTGTCTTTTTTTTTTTTTTTTTTGAGAGATGAGGTCTCACTATGATGCCCAGGCTGGTCTTGAACTCCTGAACTCAAGTGATCCTTCCGCCTTGGCCTCTCAAAGTACTGAGATTACAGTCATGAGCCACTATACCCGGCTTTTTTGTTTTGTTTTGTTTTGTTTTTGTTTCTTTGAAACAGGATCTCACTCTATCACCCAAGCTGGAACACAATGTTGTCATCACTGCTCACTGCAGCGTCTACCTCCTGGGCTCAAACAATCCTCCCACCTCAGCCCCACAAGTAATGGGACTACAGGCATGTGCCACCACGCCCAGTTAGTTTTCTACTTTTTGTAGAGGCAGGGTCTCACTCTGTTGCCCAGGCTGGTCTCGAACTCTTAGGCTCATATCATTCTTCTGCCTCAGCCTCTCAAAGTTGTTGTGATTACAGACCTCAGTCACTGTGCCTGGTCTCTGGCGAGTCCTAACCATGTGCCATCCTCCCTCTGGGCTTCCTACACTAGTCTAATGGAGGAGCCCTGCTCGGGTGAGAATGCCATTTCCCTGGCCATTCATGAGGTGGAATCCGGTAGTCACTCAGGAAATACTAATTCCCTGTCCTTTCCTTTTCCATCAATCCTATCTTACAGTCATACAGGAGAACTTAAAGAAAGACTCTTCTTAGGGTTAGGAAAGAGAACAACCTATTTGAGAGGATCTTTCCCTTTAGTTGCATGAAGACTTAAAAGGGTAGAGCATATCAGTATCTCTACAATGTATGAGTCCCCGAATGCTGATGATGGTTGCATTATGTATTTCAGTAATGATCCTTGTCAGACTCTAAAACACTGGTCATCCCCCTCAGTGTGACTCACCAGATACACGCTCAAAGCTTCTCACATGTAATATCCTGGGAAAATAGCTCATCCACCCTGCTAATGGAAGCCCTCTGAAACTGCCCTTGGGGATCCAGGGGTGACTATGTTGTTTCATCTTCCCGGGAGTGGCTTTTTGGTGTATGTTTTTTATTTGTTCTGGAAAGAGGTCAGAAGCAAAGAGGAAGTGTCTTTTCCATCCTAGAACACACCAAATCGGGATTGAAACCTATGATAATTCCAGCCACCTGGACCCAAGTCCCCTGCAACAAAACTGTCTCACCCCCTAGTGAACCCACTAAACAGATGGAAGGGCAGAGGAAAGACATACTGACACAGGACGGTCAGAAAAGGGACTCGTACATTAGTTGCACATCAGGTTATTTGCCAGTCACCACTGATGAGTTGCTGCCCTGGATTTTGTCTGATCTTTCATGGACATAAACCTGGGGCTCTTGTGGCTTTGTCAGAGTAAATACTGTGATTTTTGCAGTCTGGAGGATGGTTGAATATACTCAGAAGACCCTGGAAACCGTAAGTCCAGAGTGACTGGCCACCCCAGATGAGATTATTCCAGATCCCAGATTTCACTGAAGGAAACCAAAGCCAATAGGCTGTTTGGGGGTTCTGCACGCACGCGTGTGTGTGTGTGTGTATGTGTGTGTGTGTGTGTGTGTGTGTGTGTGTGTATGCGCATGTGCGCCTAACTGGCTGTTCAAAAAGTCCTTCGGAGGATTTCTGCTTTGAGCCTCCAGCCCTGCAGGCAGCACACAGCCCCTCCACCACATCCTGCCTCTCCACTTCCTCCCCTCCTTTCCCAACTCGGAAAGCCAAGAGGGGAAGTCTCTCACGACCCTGTGGCTTGGCGGGGAAGAGGCCTGAACTTGATACAGCTGGCTGTTCTGGGGCCTGGTAAGAGCATTTCTCCCTGAGTCTGGGCTTCTTCGCTTACCTATTTTTAGACGTGTTCTGCAGACTTTTCTGAGGGCTCAGATAGGAGTCTCCGGTGAGGCTAGTCCACACCAGGCATGAGACTCATGCACTGCAAGGTCTGCTGCATACCTGAGCAGGGATCCAGGGAGCAGTTACATGTTGTTTGATTGAAAGTCAAAAGGAAGAGAAATAAGCAGACTTTGGCAACTCCCTCACAACCCCCCAAGAACAAAGTTTGGAGTTTTCACTTCCACCTTAACAGCAAGTCGGGAAAGGTGGCTGAGGGAGTGTGACCTGGGAATCTAGGCACATTGAAGAGGCAGCATGGCAGGAATGTCACATGCAGTAACTAGGACCTCTAACAGCTGATCACAGAGCACTCAGGCAGGCCTGGGCGGGGAGCTGTCTCTCCAGTCCTGCTTCTTGCCAGTTAGTCCCCATGAGGCATGAGGCAGGCACTCCGTCCTTGATCTCCCTGACCTCCCCACTCACCCAACTCAGGGCTTTGCACCTGTCGCTTACCTGCTCTGTGTCCTTCAAGACCTAGGTAAAATGTCACCATACCCTTTATCACCTCAAAATGACAAATGCCTGGCTCTTACTGTCACCAGACTGAGAGAAGTTGAGGGACAGGGACCATGTCTAATTCATCCGTATACTGCAGGTATGCCAGAGATTAAATGTGCTAGACAGGTGCAGGGACATGACAGGAATGTGTGGGAGACCAGGCTGGAGGCACAGTTTGGGGCCAGCTTGTAAAGTGTCACAGGAAATCCCACATAACAAGTGTTCGGTGAAAGCTGAACGAATGAATGATCAAATGACATGCAACAAAAAGATGTTATCATTTAAGGCCAAGAATCAGCAAATAGCCACTAGAAAAAATAAAACTAGCCAATTCATGATCCTGATTTTGTTTTCTACTTACAAAGCATGTTAGTTTCAGTAAGAGTTTATGAATTCACCCTGTTTATCCACTCAAGAGAATGATGGTACCTAAACCTGGGTTGGTTGGGCCAAATGCTATACATGTAAAATGATCGTATTTGTAAACTGCTGAAAATACCTTCTCTGACTTGTCACCGATATGGGCCATGTGCAGGCAGAATATCATATCTGAAATCATAGACTTGACAACAGACACTTTTAAAAAAGAACCAGAATTCATAAGCTGATGATGGCCTTTTCATGAGGCAAACCAGGGCCAGTCAACAAACACATGAGAAAAAGCTCATCATCACTGATCATTAGAGAAATGCAAATCAAAACCACAATGAGATACCATCTCACTCCAGTCAGAAAGGCAATTATTTTGGAGAAACCAGAACGTTTTTACACTGCTGGTGGGAATGTAAATTAGTTCAACCATTGTGGAAGACAGTGTGGCAATTCCTCAAGGATCTAGAACCAGAAATACCATCTGGCCCAGCAATCCCATTACTGGGTATATACCCAAAGGAATACAAATCATTCTACTAGAAAGACACATGCACACATATGTTTATTGCAGCACTATTCACAATAGCAAAGACATGGAACCAACCCAAATGTCCATCAGTGATAAACTGGATAAAGAAAATGTGGTACATGTACACCATGGAATACTATGCAGCCATAAAAAATGAGGTCATATTCTTTGGAGGGACATGGATGAATCTGGAAGCCATCATTCTCAGCAAACTAACACAGGAACAGAAAACCAAACACTGCATGTTCTCACTCATAAGTGGAAGTTGAACAATGAGAACACAGGGACACAGGGAGGGGAACATCACACAAACAGGGTCTGTTGCAGAGTGGGGGGCGAGGGGAGGGAACTTAGAGGACAGGTCAATAGGTGCAGCAAACCATCATGGCACATGTATACCTATGTAACAAACCTGCACATTCTGCACATGTATCCTGGAAATTAAAATTTTTTTTTAAAAAAGGGAAAAAAATGGTCTTTTGGCACTGCTCCTGGGGATGCTTCCAGGGGTCACCAGAGCTTCCTCCTGTGCACTCCAGGGCAGGGCTGAGTCGAATGAATTGGGACAGGGACTTGGAGGAGGATGGCAGTGAGGGTGCAGCTCTCATGGAGAGCAAGCTGGAGAGGCGGCTGCAGGCAGGGCTGTGTCCTTTCTGAGATGGGCTTTCTTCTCAGGCCTTTCACTGTCCTGTCACGCCTCCTCCCACCCCCAGTGGACCCTTGATGCAAAGAAGCCCCTACTCTCCCCACTGCCTAATTTGGCTCTCCTTTGTCGCCAGAGAAGGTACTTTCTCTCTGTCTGGGACACCGTGCTGAGTTCTCCCGCTCCGTCCAGCCCCTTTGGGTAGCTGAGCCCTCCCATCCATCCCCTCCTTTGGGATTCACCACTTTCCTAAATGCTACTTTTCTGACTGCTTTGTCAGCTCCCCACACCGGGGCCCACAGAAAAGTAACCGCTCAGCCCAATGTCTGACATCTATGACCTGCGCTCACTTGGCTCAGAAGGAGAACAAGACAGGCATGAGGTGTCACTGCGGAGACAACATCAGAAGGTGGGGTTTTAGAGGCCAAAGTAAAGGTCATGAGTTGAGTTCAGAGGCCAGGCGATCAGGTAAATTGAGCACAGGGGGGCCAAAACAGCCCAGGATGAAGAACAGCAAAGATGCTCCTGGCTAGAGCTGGCGTGGGAACTGTACTAGTCTGTTTGCATTGCTATAAAGGAATCCTGAAGCTGGGTAGGTTTACAAGGAAAAGAAGTTTATTTGGCTCGCAGTTTGCAGGCTGCACAGGAAGCATGGCGCCAGCATCTGTTCTGGTGAGGGCTTCGTGGAGCAGCCAATCCTGGCAGAAGAAGAAGGGGAGCTGGTGTGTCACATGGTGAGAGAGAGAGCAAGAGAGAGAGAGGAGGGAGCTGCCAGGCCCTTTGTAACAATCAGATCTCACAGAAACTAACAAAGCAAGAACTCACTCATTACCGCAAGGGCAGTACCAAGACATTCATAAGGGATCTGTTCCCATGACCCAAACCCCTCCCACCAGGCCTCACCTCCAACACTGGGGATCATATTTCAACATGAGATTTGGAGGGCGCAAAGATCAAAACTGTATCCGAATAGGTGACCAGAGCGGGCCGGACCCTGGGACTGGGCCCAGTCTCTCACAGAGGGCAGGTTCTCAAGACCAGGAGCCCAGGATTACCACCAGACCAACTCAGGCACCGTCAGCCTTCTGACTATCCAGCTTGATTCAAAGAAGCTCATGGCTGTACATCTCCAGCAAGCAGCTAAGTTCTGCAGAGTTCTGGGAAGACAACTAGACCTGTGGTTCATAACCCAAGGATGTAATTCTGATTATAGTTTTTTCAAAATCCACATGCCAGGACTTCCCTCTGGACCTATCAAATCAGAATCTCAAATGATGAATTTGGGGTGGGATGCGCAGGCATATATGACTTTATTATTATTATTGCTATTATTAGGAGATAGGGTCTCACTTTGTCACCCAGGCTGGAGTGTAGTGGTATGATCCCAGCTCACTGCAGCCTCAGTCTCTTCAGTTCAAGTTATCCTCCTGCCTCAACCTCCTGAGTAGCTGGGACTACAGGTGCGTGCCACCATGCCTAGATAACTTTAAAATAAAATGTTTTGTAGAGACAGGGTCTTGCTATGTTGCCTATGCTGGTTTCAAACTCCTGGCCTCAGGTGACCCTTGTGCCTTGGCCTCCAAAGCATTGGGATTACAGATGTGAGCCACCGTGCCTGACTCACTAATGACTTTAGAATGCTGTCCAGGTGATTCAGATACAGCAGCCCACCACATCCCATCTCAAGATGGGCACTATCTTGGTTGTGTGATTTTGAGGCTAGAGACCAAGTTTTTTATCTTGCACTTAGCATAGTTCCTCATGCATGATAGGCCTAAAATGAATGAATGAATGAATGAACAGACACTTCTGGAGACTAAAAGAATGTGGACTATGTCAACAAATACAGGAAAAAAAACAGACTTTCCAGTTGTAAGCAAGTCTCCCAGTCACCCATTCACAGCATCAACAAATACAACAACACTAATGCGCATTTTATCTACTCGTGTGGCTTGGCAATATGTGGTATTACGGAACGAAAGAAGGATTTGTATTAGCATCATGGACGAGAGTGTAAAATACAAGAAGGCACTCCACCCACTCACAATTAATTATATAATCTGAGGCTTAACTCTGGCTTTGGAAATAATGGGAACCATAATTACATGTCCAAAGCCCAAAATGGAATCCCACAAGTGTTTGACAAGTAGAACATAAGGATGATGGAGTGGTTTACCCATAAGCTTGACCACAGGGCAACCCTGATGAGTCAGGATTTTAGGCCGTGGTAGGATTTTTCATTATCCTCCATTCTTCTGCAGTGAGTACACTGAGCTCAGTGCCACTTGATGGATGTGAATTGGTTTGTGAATTCAGGCTGGCCTGCTGTCTTCGTGCATCTGACCCGTATACAGAATAGCCATGCAAATTAGCATGGGGCTCGGGCCAGACAAAATTAATCCAGATCTAAAAGCAATAAAGTAAAAGGTGTCAAAGGGTAAAAGAAGAGGAAACTATGACTGGGAACAGTGACGCTTTATTTTTCAGGTTTCTCTGACTCATGTGATTTTTTTTTTCTTTTGTCAAGAGAAAACTCACAAATTTAGGAAAAGTTGGTCGGAATGTTTCCAAATATTTATGGGATGAGAAAAAACTGTTCATATTGAAAGCTGGATTAAGAGATTCAGATTTGGGCCATCCCTGATATCACATCTAAAGTGGGCCACCGTGCCAGCCCCTCGGTCTTGATCTCAGCACCCTGTTTCACCTGGACACAGTGGCCACAGTGGGTCATTTCATTCATTAGTTTTGATGGCATTTGTCTCTCTCATTGGACTGTAAGTTCCTCGAGGCTAAGAATCATGTCTGGGCACAGTGGCTCACACCTGTATTCCCAGCACTTCAGGAGGCAGATTGCTTGAGCCTAGGAGTTCAAGACCCGTCTGGACAGCATGGCTAAACCCCATCTCTACAAAAAATACAAAATGTACCCAGGAGTGGTGGTGAAGGCCTGTAGTCCCAGCTACTCAGGAGGTTGAGGTGGGAGAATTGCTTGAACCTAGGAGGTTGAGGCTGCAGTGAGCCATGAGAGCATGCCACGGCCCTCCAGCCTAGGTGACACAGCAAGACCCCGAGTCAAAAAGGAGAAAGAAAGAATCATGTCTGTCTTGCCCACCTCTTATTCCCAGTATGTGGCACACATATTCAATAAATGTAAATGCTCATGAAACTAATGATTGGACATTGCCTGAGGATTGCGGCAGCCTTCCTCTAATAAGAGCAGGCCACGAGGTTGTCAGTGCCCCAGGCCTACGGTTTGCAGTGTGCCTGCACCTCATAGAACTCCCTGATGGCCTTGAAGCTCTCACCTTTCTGCTCTGACCCAGGATACCTTGAACAGTAATTCGGTTTTCTTTTATTGACCAGGGCAAGCTGCCTGAGAAATGGAGATAAAAGGCAGAGGCACACAGGCAAACCCAAGAAGGAAAGGCAGGGACTGGTTTAAAAATGGGCCGGATTCAGAGGGCAGATGATCAAGGGAGAGCCAGGTATGCAGTCCCAGGCCTGAGGGGCCAGATGGAAGACCATATGAAGGGCAAGGAGTCAGGCAGAAGGCCAAGGTTACAGCGAAGGAGACGTGGGCACTGAGCTACCCTCTTTCACAGAGCACGCCACTTCTGTGCTTTCTGTATGGGCAGTAGCAATAAAAGCAGTAGCAATCATAATAACAAACATGGACTGAACTCTTACTATGGGTACTGTGCTGTGCAGAGTATCCTCCTTATGGGAGTAATTGATCCATGCTAAGGATTGGTCATTGATAGAGGTCAGAGGTTAAAGAGGTGAGGGTTTGACAGTCAGGATGGTATTTGTGCTGGAGAACTAGGAATGCCAAATCCCCTGTCAATCGGTCCTCCTCCCATGAGGTTTGATTGTGTGTAATAACACAAGGGGAATAAGTCTAAAAACACACAAGGAATAGCAATCAAATTACCACTGTATTGTTATTTCCCAACTGCCCCCAACAGATGCCCGCTGGTTAAGCTTCACTGGAGCCTGTGGTTGAGGCTTAAGGCCAAACAGACCTCCTAATCCACCACCAAGACATCCCCTGCAAGAAAATAAAACTCATGGTACTAACACATTAGGAATGTTTGTAGAGGAAAAAAAGAGGATGAAGGAAGGCTTGTTAGGTAGAGCACAGCCCTGACCTAACTGTGGAAGCCAGCAGTATCCCGAATGAGGCGGATCAGAAGGGAGACTCCTGGAGTGTCCATCACATTGCAAGCAGCAATCCCATCCATCATCAAAGGAGGCCAACAGGTGGCCTCTGGGTCTGACTGTCCTGATAGCAGCGCTTCCTTGGAGGAGTCTGTCTCACAAGAAGCAGCAAGGCCAGGAGGCAGGTGAATGGGCACAAGCATGAAGACATGGGAGGGAAGCATCCCTCCCCAACAGTAGTAGTAGTAAAAATAATGACGATCAATATTTCAATATGATCACTTTCAGAGTGCATTTAAATGTATTGTTTAATCTTTATAACAATCATATTGGATAGCTGCTATTAGTCTCGGAATTAGCAGATTGGTTAAGATTGCAAAGTAGGTGGCAGAGAGAGCATTCACTATCAAGAGGGCAAAGCCCACCAGCTTGCTGTCCAACACACTGGTTGCTAAGTGAATCTAGCTGGGGGAAATACATTGGATCTAAGCACAAAGCCTGACACTGTGCCAGGTGTCCCGCTCTGCCAGGAAGTGACGGTTCTCCTTACCTACCATTGCTGGTCCTTCTAGGGACCTACCTCTAACACACTGGCTGACTCCCATTTACAGAAAATTCTTGATCTCACTGGGCCTTTCCAATTTATGATTATATATAACTTAAAATTTTTCCAGTCTTCCATTAATTCCCAAACACAGAGATGACTCACTAATTGAGGATTTATGGCAACAAATGCCATCTAGATAGATCGGTATAACAGCTTTCACTGTAAGTAAACCAGCATGGTCTAGGTGCTGGAATAGACAGATCAGTGAAATAGACCTAAGAATACTGTTACTTGTTATAAAGAAAAGATGACATTTCAAATAACTGATAGAAAGCATGGATTATATAACAAATTATTATCAAATAATGGATTTGCAAGAAGAATAATTCAATTATATCTTTACCTGATTCCTTATTATCAACATACAGATGCATCAAACAAAGCCAGAAATGTACTGGGTGAAAACACAGATGAATATTTGTATAATCTTGGAACGAGGAGTTTTCTTACCCCAAGATTATCTTGATACAATATACAATTTTAAATTTCCTGTGGCAAAAGATCACAAATGACATTTAAACAGAAATAAAGAACTGGAGAAAAATTATTTGCAAATGGTATGATGGACCGCATTAATACCTTTACTATATACAGAGCTCCTACAAATCAATAAAAAGAATTAAAGAGCCCAATAAAAATGAGAAAAGATACATGTAGGCTGCTTATAAAAGAAGAAATGCCAAACATATGATAAGATATTCAACATTGGCCGGGCATGGTGGCTCACGCCTGTAATCCCAGGACTTTGGGAGGCCGAGGCGGGCAGATCACGAGGTCAGGAGATCGAGACCATCCTGGCTAACATGGTGAAACCCCGTCTCTACTGAAAATACAAAAAAATCAGCTTGGAGTGGTGGCGGGCACCTGTAGTCCCAGCTACTCGGGAGGCTGAGGCAGGAGAATGGTGTGAACCCGGGAGGTGGAGCTTGCAGTGAGATCGAGCCACTGCACTCCAGCCTGGGCAACAGCAAGACTCCGTCTCAAAAAAAAAAAAAAAAAAAAAGATATTCAACCTTAAGTTTGAACTATATTAATATTCACAAATAAAATAATAAATGAAACAGTAAAGTGTGTGTGTGTGTCTGTGTCTGTGTCTGTCTTTGTCTTTGCCTATCAAATACAAAGCATAAAGAGACTGAGAAAACCTACTGTTGAAATGGGTATTCTCATGCCCTGATGGTTGCTTAGTTTTTACGTAAATTGGCATCATTCTTCTGAAGGGCAGTCTGGAAATACATACCACAGCTTAAAATATGCACACTTACCCTTAGCCCAAGAATGGCAATTCAACAAATTTAATTATTTTGATTGTGGTAAAATATATATACTATAACATTTACCATTTTAACCATTTTACAGGTAAATGTAAAATATTTTTGTTCTAGTTTATTTGTAAAAAAATATTTTACATATCTGTACACATATACTCAAATTACCACTTTATTGTTATTTCCCAATTGCCCCCAACAGATGCTCACTGGTTAAGTTGCGTTGCAGCCTGTGGTTGAGACTTAAGGCCAAACAGACCTCCTAATCCACCACTAAGACATCCCTTGCAAGAAAATAAAACTCATGGTACTAACACATCAAGAATGTTTGTAGAGGAAAAAAAGAGGATGAAAGAAGGCTTGTTAGGTAGAGCAGAACCCTGCCCTGACTGTGGAAGCCAGCAGTATCCGGAATGAGGCGGATCAGAAGGGAGATTCCTACAATTCTATCTCGGACACACATATATTTTTTAAGGTTAATTACAGCTTCAATTTTACTTGTTCAAGCTGTGAGGCAACTAACATTTTAACCATTTGTGAGTATGCAGCTCAGTGGCATTAAGCAGATTCACATTGTGCAATCATCACCACTGTCCATCTCCAGAACATTTTTTTAATCTTCCCCAAGTGAAACTTTGTACCTATTAAACACTAACTCTCAGCCAGGTGCAGTGGCTCATGCCTGTGATCCCAGTACTTTGGGAGGCCAAGGCAAGGGGATCCCTTGAGACCAGAAGCTTGAGACTAGCCTGGGCAACATAGTGAGAACCTGTCTCTACAAAAAGTAATTTTAAAAAAAATTAGCCGGGTGTGGTGGTGTGCGTCTGTAGTCCCAGCTACTTGGGAGGCTGATGCAGGAGGATTGCTTGAGTCCAGGAGTTCCAGGTTGCAGTGAACCATGATCACGCCATTATATTCCAAGTTAGACAACAGTGTGAGACCCTCTCTCAAAAGTAATAATAGTAATAAAATAAAAGCAAAAAATCGAACACTAAAATCTCATTCCTCCCACCACCCTAGCCCCTGTCAACCACCATCCTACTTTCCGTGTCTATGAATTTGACTATTCGAAAGATTTATCTTAAGAAGATAATTGTACAACAGTAAAATACATGTGTATGAAAGATATACCCATTCATTCAAAAATATTTCCTGAGTCCTTACTCTGTGGTAATAAACAAGATAGAAGAGGTAACTAGTGTCATGCCCAAGTCATGATCCCGAGAAAGAAAGTAGAACGTAAACAAGCATGCAAGCAATGAAACATTCGGTTGGGATAAGCAATTACAAAGAAGATAAACAGATCAACGTGATAGTAATTTTAGTGGGGGCGGGGGGGTACTTTAGGTTTTTCAAGCACTGTTTATAATAGCAAACAAATTAGAAAAAGCTAAATGTCTAAGGAACATTCCTGCTAAGGCGTTGAGTCCACCTGGCCGGAAGTCAGCATATGACAGTTCATCTCAGACAGTAAGAACCTTTCTCAGAACTAACTCCATTAATTCAACGTGCCTTCTGTAGAGCATTTTCCTGGAGAGAAAGTTTCCAACATTTGGGGGTAGAGAATAATTTAGCAGGGGTACAGGCCAATGCTTCTTTATTCTGAGAAGGAATGTGTAGATGACAGTTTCAAGTGTTTGATGTCCAACCCTCCTAAAACTGTAAAATAGCAGTGGGCTGATCAAGACACTGATCTAAATCTTGTTTTGTGGTTTTACTTTTGTTCTGGCAGGCTTAGCAACACTGGGAAAAAAAAATTACAGTGTGTGCAAGGGAAACAGATTCTTTCCTCCTTCTTGACTAACTGACAAGTTGGAGATCAGGCACAAGTAAAGAGTGATGGCATTGCTTGTGATATAGCTGGGTTACATGGAACAATTTAAACAGCATGAAGGGCCTGGCCTACCCTTAGCTTAGGCAGGAAATTCAAGGGTAATATAACACTTTGCTGTTAAGTAATGCCATTGGATTAAAAGCATGTTCAGGATGACTTTTGGCTTTAACTTGGAATTTCTGTTTCATTTGCTTCCAAAAAGAACTTTTTTTTTCTCCTTAAAGTTCTTAACTTGTATTTCAAAAGTTCTTGTCACTGTATAAATATGATATCTACAAGCTGGCCTTGAATAAAAACTGTATGCCATAGAATATGCTGAAAAACAAATTTGGGATATAAGTTTTAGCTGGAAACGTCTGCAGCAGCAGCTTTGCATAATGTAAAGAGTAAGTCGCAGGTCAGACGTATGAACCCTCCTACCTATTAGCTATGTGACCTTGGGTGGATGAATTAACCTTTCAGATTATAAAAGGGGAAACACCATAGTACCCACTCAGAGGTTCTCTGTGAGGATAAAATACAAGCACATGAACTAGCACACAGTAGGGCTTTTTTCTTCTTTCCTAGGCTTCATAACTGAGTGTGGCATAACTGACCTGGAAGAACAAAGGACTAAAATGAGAAAGTGAAATGTAGTTTTGTCTGAGTAACTTGAACATGGTCCGATCGATCTTT
The DNA here is from genome assembly GCF_000951035.1 of Colobus angolensis palliatus. Taxonomy (NCBI): domain Eukaryota; kingdom Metazoa; phylum Chordata; class Mammalia; order Primates; family Cercopithecidae; genus Colobus; species Colobus angolensis. Next base: position 1,630,486 of record NW_012117533.1, on the reverse strand, counting down.
CTTTTGGTTTTAACCCATGTTCCCTCGTGCTACCTGAGAAGCTGAGTTTCGGCATGAGTTGAATTTCTGTCTTTAGTTTCAAAAGGATTTACACTAACTAGAGCATCGCTAGATAACTCAGGGTGATGAGAGAGACTCATACCCATGAGAGAAATCGCTGCAGGATCTGAGGATGTTTAGCAGGGAGAAGACTGTGTGGGAAGAGCAGAGCTATCTCCAAAATATTTGTAGGGTAATATCATTTGCAAAAGAAATTAGATTTATTCTGCATGATTTCAAAAGTGGAGACTTATTTTGGTTTTATAGATAGAAGACATTTATGAAAAATAAGATTGTTACCCAGGCACGGTGGCTCCCACCTGTAATTCCAGCACTTTGGGAGGCAGAGGCAGGAGAATCACTGGAGGCCAGGAGTTCAAAACTGGCCTGGAGCTGGGCACGGTGGCTCACGCCCGTAATCTCAGCACTTTGGGAGGCCTAAGCAGGTGGATCAATTCGAGACCAGCTTGGCCAAGGTGGTGAAACCCCGTCTCTACTAAAAATACAAAAATAACCCGGGCGTGGTGGCACACGCCTGCAGTCCCAGCTACTTGGAAGGCTGAGGCAGGAGAATAGCTTGAACCTGGGAGGCAGTGCTTTCAGTGAGCCAAGATCTCGCCACTGCACTCCAGCCTGGGTGACAGAGCGAGACTCCATCTCAAAACAAAACAACAACAACAAAAAATAGCCTGGGCAACATAGCAAGAACCCATCTCTGTAAAAAAATTTTAAAAATTAGCCAGGTATGGTGGCACATGAGTAGTCCCAGCTGCTCAGGAGGCTGAGATGGGAGGATCCACTTGAGCCCAGGCGTTAGAGACTGCAGTGAGCTATGATGGTACTACTGCACTCCAGCCTGGGCAACAGAGTGGATCCTTGTCTCTAAAAAATAAATTGATTACTTTAAAAAAAAATTTAAAAAATCTAAGGTAGAAAGGGTCCCATCACTAAGGGATCCTATCAGAGAATCGTTATGCACTCCCTAGGGACCATACAAGGAATTCTGTATTGGAAAAGGGTTGAATGGGGTGACTTCAAGGGTTCTTTTTCAGGCCAGAGAGGCTGCAATTCAGATGGCTCTGTAAATGCAAGGTTTTACCACAGGAACTTAAGGCAGAACAGGCATAGCGAGGTGTAAGGCACACGCAGGAGCACACAGATTGTGCTAATGCATGAACTTTAACCTTCTCTAACAAAAGAATGTCATGCCACATTGGGGAAAAAAAAAAAAAAAAGGTCTTCCACTGCTAGAAATGAAAACATTCATACTTTAGTGTATCGTATTTTATAGGTTCATGTAGACACAGGGGCCAAATGAAACTAAACCAAGATCTTAGGCATTAAGTTACATTTTAATTTTACCTTTTCCCCTCTGTGATTCTGACATAAGCAGTAAAAATGAACCTAGACCTTTGACCTGACCGACAGATATACTTTTTAATTAAAAAAATTTTTTGCCATTCACCTGCGAACCTCTACTGATTGTTTCAGAGTCTTGGTCAACTGCTTTTAACAGCGAAACATTAAAGCCACTGCGAGAATAAACAGGAAGCTGGTGTTTAGGTGGGAGTTCCTAGGAATTTTATACCGCTGACCACAGAGGCCAAAAGAGAAAGGAAATAGGAAAAACAGTGCAAATACCTGGGTGACTAATGACTGCACAGCTCAGCTGGCTTTTCTGAACATTTCATGGGATGTCTCTCCAGGGGAAACACCCTGAAAATTTTTCAGGACTCCGGGTGGCATTGAAGGGCCAGAGAGGAGTGTTTACTGCACGCTGTTGGCTGGCTGGTTTTGTGGGTTTTGTTCACCGTCTACTGGGCAGAGAGTCTTTCTGCCGATGTCGCCAGATGCCTCTCTCCAAGCGAATGACCCATTTGCATGCGTGGTGCAGACATTTTCTAGAGCTCCAGGGCTCCCAGGCCTCCCGATTGTAAAGGATCTTAGGGCCACCCCTTTCCTTGTTCACATGGACAGCGCCTAAGAGGATTTAGAATCAAGAGGGCACATTTGCACTGCCTTGTTCTGAAGAGGCAGCTGGAGCGCGGACCGGCCTGGCGCAACCCACCGCGGGTCCCGGGGGATGGCATTGTCCTCGGAGGGGCCGCCACAGGGGCTCCATTGTGAGCGGGGCCGGCCTTTTTCTCCTGCCCTCTGTCTCCCCGGGCCTCCCCTCACCACCCCCACCCCTCCTCCACGCAGACTTTTCTCTCAAGCTGCCGGCATCCCAGGCTGCCGCATTTCCAACGCAGGGGAGCGGTGAGGCTCCGGGCTGGCCATCTGCACGCGGAGATTGACAGCAGCCCCGGAAGGTCAGCGCCTGAACCATTTCTGTCTGAACAGCAGGCCACCCAGGCCTCGCAAGCAAAACAGGGACATCTGCTCCCCTTAATTTAGAACACTGGTTCTAATTTCTCCGAAGCCCCTTGCTTAACGCCCTCCTCAGGCTGCGGGGGAAGGGGCGAGGAGGGGCAGGGCAGACGCGGCTGCCCGCCCCCGGCTCCGCAGCTCCCGGGGAGAGCAGCTGAGTCTGGCGGGAGTAGGGAGGGGGGTTGGGGTGCGGAGCCTGGTCACTCACGTGACCCGGGTGAAGTGGTGCGGGGGAGGGGCGGGAGGGCGGAGTGGGCGCCGGGCCTACCACGCCTGGGACGCACAAATACAGCGGGGTCTGCAGAGGAGCAAGCTGCGCTGGCCCGGGAGGCCCTTCTCCTGGGGCAGATGGATTTCAGACTGCCCCCGCCCCTTGAGGGGAAGATCAAGGGAATGGGCAGAAGAGTATATTGCCACTACAGTGGAGAGGGGGATTCACCTCTGCCCTTGGCCTCGTGCGGGTCCCTGGGCTGGGACAAAGTCCTGCCTGGGTAGTTGACATCAAAATTAATCGTGCCTTGGCTGCTTTGTGTGGGCAAAAGGATGAAAGAATTACACTTCTGTTGCGCTTCCACCGCTAGATCATAAGCTCCTTGTAAACACACTGCATCTGTGTCTCTAGCATCTTCCACAAATGTTTGGAGAATAGATTAATGTGTGGGGGGGGCGAGGTCCCTGTGAACTCTAACTGTGCTCTTTTTCTGTATGACAGAAAAGGAGACATTGCAGAGAATCAACCTGTGTCTGTAGCTAGAGATTCGCTAATTACTTTGTTCCCTCTTTTCCTCCCTCCCTCCCTTCCTCCTTTCCTTTCACTAACATTTTGATGGGTGCCCCGTGTGTGCTGAAGATCAGGCAATGGACCAGAGATACAAGAAACGAGACTCCTAGCCCTTGAGATGCTCATCATGTGGTGAGGGGTGCTGCATACAAGCAAACAGCTCACCAGGGCTCTGGGTGACAAGTGCCATGGATAGCGGTAGGGCGGCCCTCAGCCTAGCTCCTGGGGAGGGAGGATGTCCAGGTGGAGGCTGGAAGGGTGAGTAGAAAGTTACCGGGAGAAAGGCCCTTTGCCCACATAGGTCTCTCTGCATAGCCCACCCCAATCCACTCCCCTCCCGCTCATTCCTCAGGCCTCAGATGAAATGTCACTTCCCTGGTGCCTGGGCAAGATCAGTTCCTCCAGTTACAGGATCCTATAGCTCTTTTGTCTTCTCTTTTGTAATACTCATCACATGTACAACTGGGCAAAGTTCACCCTCCCCACTGGACTGTAAGTTTTGTGAGGCAGACACTGGCCATTCTGTTCATGGATGGAAACGCCACACCCAGCACCGTGCCTGGCCGCTCATGCCCCATAAATACTTGTTGAGCCAATGAATAGTCTGACTCCTTTTAGTGAGAAACCCATGCATACATTTTCTGTTTGGGATGCCAGGACAAGCTGTGATGGCTGCACTCTGAATACCAGTGGGAATTGCTTGGTGCCAAGGGGCTGTGATTTCAAATGTAGTATTTTGTGATATTCTGCACCTCGGTGATTTTGAAACTGCCTTCTTCCAAATGAGTGTCAAGCAGATGCTTCTCAAAAAGGGATCCTCAGGTAAACAGGTTTCTTTACCACAGGATTTCACAGAGCCTGTGATGCACTCATGTGCACTGTCCTCAGGTAAATAGTTTGTTGAAGAAGCATCTAGTAACATTTGCAACTGGGGGCTATCGATGAAGCTCAATGTTAACTTTGTGGCACCATTTCCCCCCAACTCCTCCTAGGCTCTGAGAGATAGAAGGAGCTGGGATCAAGGGATCTGTACAAGATTAATTTGCCATAATAAAGGTCAACTCCTTCCCCTTGATTTCTTTGTCACACCATGTGACAAATTGTTGTTTTGACAAACAGAGCATTGAGGGAGGCTGAGGTGGACAGATCAGCTGAGGTCAGGAGTTCGAGACCAGTCTGGCCAACATGGTGAAACCCCATCTCTACTAAAAATACATAAGTTAGCTGGGCATGGTGGCATGAGTCTATAGTCCCAGCTACTCGGGAGGCTGAGGAAGGAGAATCGCTTTAATCTGAGATGTAGAGGCTGCAGTGAGCCAAGAGTTTACCATTGCACTCCAGCTTGGGCAACAGAGCCAGATTCCATCTCAAAAAAAAAAAAAAGCATTGAAGATGTAGATTAAGGAGGCATTGGGGTACTCTATAGTGTCACCTGAGTTTAAATCCAGCTGTGGCACTTCTTAGCTATATGACTTTGGAGGACTTCCTTAGCATCTCTGTGCCCAGGTACTTTATTTGTACATAGAGATAATAGTTTCTAATTTACAGTCTTGTTAAGACTTTAAAAGGTCTTATAGGCATGTAGAATTCTCATGGTAGATATAAATTTTATTTAAATTGCTAATAATTGGTTAATTAAAAATTAAATATCTAACCTCTAATAGGTTAATTTAACTAATTAAACCTGATGTATTAATGGAGAGGGATCACAGTGGCCGATAGTCTGAGGGACTAGGTTTTCTCTGCTTGCTGCCTTTGAGCTTGAGTGAAGCCTTCTGCGCGCTGGCCATTTGTTGCTTTTCCAGCTAGAAGGATTCCAAGTCTTCAACAGCATTACTGAGCTCTTCCTCTCAATAAGTTTAAGTTGTAATTTCATTACACTTCATTCTCAAATAGAAGAGTTGAGCAGCTGTGTAGCAAGATCCAGAATACTTTGTTTACAATCAGTTTTCCAAGGATTGGCTTAGTAGCCAGTGGCAAGTTTCTCAGCAACAGGTTTATGAGCCAGAGAAGCATATTTTTTTTTGGAGACAGGGTTTCGCTCTGTTGCCCAGGCTGGAGTGCAGTGGTGCAATCATAGCTCAGTGCAGCCTTGAACTCTTGGGCTCAAGTGATTCTCCTTCCTCAGCCTCCTTATTAGCTGGGACTACAGGTGTACACCACCACGCTTGGCTAATTTTTTAATATTTTGTAGAGAAGGGGGTCTTACTATGCTGCCCAGGCTGGGTTTAAACTCTTGGCCTCAAGCAATCCTCCTGCCTTGGCCTCCAGAGGACCATATTATTTTAAACAATAGAGACTGTTTGCAATGAAAAAGAAAATAGAACCGTACCTTATTTGTTGTAGCTTAATTTGGCCGTAAAAGAATCAATACTGTATTTTCAGAGAAGAAAAATTTTCAGGGGCCATATATGAGAACACAGTGTAAAAATTCACATTATTTTCAAACTGTATTTGAACCACCCAGTCTAAAAGAAAGTTGCTTCTGGAAAGTCAAAGATGCTCTGGAAATGAGTGAAGATATGCTTTCTTACCCATGTGTATAAAATGAACAGTTTTATTCTTTCAACTCTTTATTTTCTCTATAGGATATTAACTAAGGCTGCATGTGCTAGACTAGATGTCTGGAGTAAATCTGTTTTCAGATATAATCTCTGGAGCATTCATGAAACCTTCGTATTTTGACAGAGAAAGCAAAGAGCATATTTTGCAAATGCTGGCTCTGTTCATGGATGGAATGGTGCTTGAAACAAGTATCCTGCTGACATTACTTAACTCTTACAGGGGTCATTACTTAGGGATCAGCAATTTGCTAAAGATGAACATATTCTAAGAAGATGGTTTTCAAGCAATAACCAATTTTAAATCTGGACTGTGCATCAGGCACCTCTTGGGTATGACTTCAGTGCCTTTGGGTGTTCCTTGTCCCTCGTTCCAGCTACTGATGCAGGTTCTGAGCAGCTTCCTGCTGGGTCCTTGCCTCATGCCTTGCCTCACACCTCTACTGGAGCTTCCAGAGTCTGCCCTGGAGCTTCTCTGAGCCATAGGGGGCCCATACATTCTGCCCAACCTAGGAGTGAGCAATGGAGTCTAAGTGCTAATGGATTAATGTTTTCCTTTCTTCCCCTAGATGGACAGCCCTGAAACATCTTTCATGCAACTCTTCAGGCAGCCCAGGAAGAGCCAGGAACCATTCGCCAGGAGCTGTGGCCAACTTAATAACTCATCCTTGTATTGGTTTCCATCCTCTGTCCTTCATCCATCTTGTCTCTTACTCCTACTCGCTGGATCACACATCCCAATAAGTATTTGCACTCAAGCCTTTGTCTCAGGATCTGCTGTCTGGAGGACCCAGACTAAGTTCAAGTCATTTTTGTTTTTGTTTTTGTTTATGTTTTTTGAGATGGAATCTCACTCTGTTGCCCAGGCTGGAGTGCAGTGGTGTGATCTGGACTCACTGCAACCTCCGCCTCCCAGGTTCAAGTGATTGTCCTGCCTCAGCCTTGTGAGTAGCTGGGATTACAGGTGCAGGCACCACGCCTGGCTAATTTTTGTATTTTTAATAGAGACAGGGTTTCACCATGTTGGTCAGGCTGGTCTCAAACTCCTGACCTCGTGATCCGCCCGCCTCGGCCTCCCAAAGTGCTGGGATTACAGGCATGAGCCACTGAGTCCAGCTGCCATTTTTTTTTTTTTTTAACCAAATGGAGTTACACTGTCTAGGCTATCTTCACACACCCCCACCATCTCAGGCAGTTTTCCAAATGCAGAAAGCTCAGCCCTCTTTTCACCACGTGCATCTGCATCTTGCTGTGTGCATGAAATGGGTGATGGGATAACCTGTCTCCTTGCATTGGATGTGGTGGGTCTCAGGGAGAGTGCTGAGTCATGGTGACTTGGCAACAGTCACAGCGGGACCCAGAATGGAGTTTGCAGTGCAGATACAGCAACTGGTTGGGAACTCTGGCCCTGTGCTTTTGTCTGCTAACTTTAACTTGGCTCTGTGTTATTTTTCCAAGCCATATTTTTAACTTCCTCCTAAGTTTTTTTATTTGTTAATTTCATCCTGCTCTATTTGTGGATTTGAGGGGTATAAATAAGCAAAGATCGGTGTGAGGAGACCTTTTTAAAAAACCATGTCTAAAAGTCCCAAAGTCATGTTGAATACTCTTACTATATGATGCGACTTTTAAAAAATGATGAGAAAATTGTGATTTTGAAAAATAAAAGTGTAAAAACTTAACTGTCTTCATTTGGAGATGATTTATTGAATTTATTTAATCACTAACAAGCCTGGAATAAGATTATGCCATCCGCAGCAGAGAATTATACAACTTTGAACAACAGTTCTGGCATGCTATGGGGACCTTGTAGAGACCCAGTATCTGACCATGGGACACAAAGTGACCATGAGGCCAAAGCAGCCCATCAGGAGCTGGGTTCTGTCAGAACCACTATGTCATGTCATTGGATAGGCCCTGGAACAATCCATTGTAAGACTGAACTGGTACATCTGGAATTAAACCTAAGCAGGACCAGAGGGCACAGTCAAGCTGCACAATAGCCATCCACTATTACTATACCAGCTCTTCCCTCTCAGCTCACGCCCATGGCCATATGTAAGACCCTTATGATTAGCTGATTCAAGAGGAAGGAGCTCAAGCTTCCTTCATGGATGGGTCAGCTCTGTACATCTGTGCAAGCTGAAAATGAATGGGAACTGCACTACAGCCCTATTCAAGGGTGGTCTAAAAAGACAGTGGATGGTGGTGTCCCTGGTCATACCCCTTGTTTTGAAAGAGAAGTGGCCTGGGGTTGTGATATATGCAGACTTATGGGCCATACCAAATGGCTTGACCAAATGGGCAGGGGCCTAGAAGGAGACAGATTGGCAGATTGGTCACAAGGAGGTCTGGAGTAGAGACACGTGCACGGACTACAGGAGTGTTGAAGGTCTTTGTATCATATGTTAACACCCACGAGAGAGGCACTAAACATACAGATAGACAAAATGACTAACCAGTTGATAGCAGTCTCTGTCATCATCCACTCCAGTGCTGGCATGACAGTGCATGAATAGAATAGCCATGGTGGCAGGTATGGAAGCTATGCATGGGCCCTCCAGTGTTGGCTCCCACTTACCAAAGCTTTTCCAGCCACTGATACTGCCAAACGTCTAACATTCTAGCAGCAGAGTGATACTGGGGTCCCAGTAGAGCCTATCCCTCAGGAGACCAACTGGACACTCTGGCAAATTCACTACACTGGATACCTTCCACCCTGGAAGAAATAGCAATTCATCTTAACCTGAATGGGCACATATCCATATCCTGGGCATGGGTTCACATTTCCTGCCCTTAGCATTTTGGCCAGCACCACTATTCAAGGGATTCCATGGTGTTAAATCCACTTTCATGGAGTCTGTATAATACCACATCGGGGCAAGAAGTCCACTTTTCAGCAAAGGAGTTGTTAGGATGGGTGCACGCCCATGGACTCCACTGGTTCTAGCATATGCTACAACACCCAGGGGCTTCAAGCCCCATAAAGCAATGGTATAGACAGACCTGTTGGGACTTAGCCAATATGCCAGCTCAAAAGTGATGCCTTGTCAGGATGGAGCACCGTTCTCCAGGAGGCAGAATACATCTTAAATCAAAGACCTTTACATGGCACTGTGTTCACATGGGTAAAATACATGAGTCCAGGAACCAAGGAGTGGAAACAGGAGTGTCTCTGCCAGCCATCACTCCCAGTGACCTACTTGGAGAATCCTCCAAACACTGAGCTCTGTGGGTTTTGAGGTACTCATTTTTTAAGGGAGAATGCTTCTGACAGGTGACACAGCAACAGCCCATTGAATCATAGCTGTGGCTGATCCATAGGCACTGCTTGCACCAAGGGGACCACAGGCAAGAAAGAGGAGTCGCCATCTTGGAAGGGATAATTGAACCTGATCATCAAAGTCATCAGGAAGAGGGAAGTCTACTGTAACATACAAAGAAGGGAAGAATACACGTATGATCTCAGTGATTTACTTAGGTGCCTCTCAGTACTTTCTTCTCCGATTTTTTTTTTTATTATACTTTAAGTTCTAGGGTACATGTGCATAACGTGCAGGTTTGTTACATATGTATACTTGTGCCATGTTGGTGTGCTGCACCCATCAACTCGTCAGCACCCATCAATTCGTCATTTATATCAGGAAACCATCATTCTTCTTCTCCGATTTTTAAAGAAAATAGACTGTAGCCTGTGAAGGGCATAATGACCAGGAAGTTCAGACTCCTCAGGGATGAGCAACTGGTCTTAACACCAGGAAAGCCACAGACATCAGAAGAGGTGCCTGTTGAGAGTGATGGAAATCTTCAATGGATAACAGAGGAGAGAGAAGATAAGTGTTAGTATCACCCTTACGTCAGCTCTAGCATCAGGATCTATAATTTGTCCCACTACTCTTCCTTTTATAAGTTCCTACTAGGAACAGAGGCTCACTAGTATCTTGAAGGAAACTTTCCCAGAGTCTATAAGAGAATACAAGCCCTGCAAGGGGTGGACTGTTGTGGATGCTTTGATGCATTGTCATGATTCCTACTCAGGAAGATTCTTGTTGAGAAATGAAAGTCTTATTTCCGAGATGCTGGGAATGCTGTTGGAAGATAGCCCTCAGCTGCTAGCCTGTGGGGCTTGCCCCACCTAGAGAGTACAGCCTGCATGATCTGAAGATCACACCTCCTGCCAGGAATGACTTGTACCGAATGATCAATATGAAAGTGGAAAGACCTGACCTTCTTGCTCTACCTTGAGACAATTCTAAATCCCAGATCCAGAGCTTCAGGTGGACTGGCTGATGTTTTTGCTGAAAACTGCATCGCATCTTAACTGCCCCCTCTGTCTCATCCTACTTGTCCTTCTCCCTTCACAGGTATTGATCCCCAAAGCACTCCTTAATAAACTGTTTCCCTGGGACCCTTACCTGCAAAAGCCAGTGAAATTTGGGTCATCATCATATGAAATGATTTGTATGCATAGGTTGATAAGGTCAAGAAAAAACTTTTATTCTAGAAATAGTCAATTTCAGTAACACCAAACTATAGAATTATAAGCCTCTTGCTAGTTGTCAACTGATGCTGATCAAATATACATATACATAGTAAGGTGAACTCTTTCTGAAAACTCCTGGATGCATTCAGTCTGAGCACATCTAACTTTAGATGCCAGATTTTCAACCCTGATTTCAATTCTCAGTTTGGATTTTAGCCATTTCCTGAAAGATAATGCACTTTCACAGAGCTAAGTAGATGCAAACATTCCTTAGAGTTTTGACACATGGTCAGAAACTTTATGAGAATTTGTGGATTCATATATTCATTTCTAGGATCCTAAGGTTTTGTACCTTCTTTGCATGCATGGCTTGTTTTTCAGCCCAATCAGTTCTTGAAACCAAACCATATTGATATAGCATATGTTTAATAATTCAGATATATGCTGAGGTTAGCATTCTGTGGGTAACTACAGAAACTTAAAACCATGATTCTTTTTTTTAAATCAAACTCTATGAATCTTTTCTTCAATTATAACTTCCTATTCACCTAATAGAAGCTCCTTAAAATCTCTGGAGATTTTGTGGAGCTCGGGGAAGATCGGAAAAGGGAATCAGTATGCCCCCAGCTGCCATGTGGGTGCTCACATGTCAACTTACATCAGGGTATCTGGACAAATCAGTAATATGTGTTTACTTCCTTGCCACTTTGAGTTCCGGTCTTGAATCATCAATGAGAAAGTTCCATCTTGGGGGCCTTTAAGAAAATAACAAAGTGGTTCCTCTGAGTTCTTTTATGACCAAGAGTTACTGATTTGAGAAAATACTTCAGAAAGCCTCTTCCACAGGTTTGCACAAATTCTCCTGACAAATGATGCAATGGAAGTTGGGCATGCATATCTGTTTTCTTGACTTGGGTAAAGAGAACTTTCCCCCCATTTTCCTATAAGCCTTCTGAGACACATGAATTTCCTCTTTGGATCAAACTTCCCAGATCTTTTACTGGAAGAGGCATGTGGCTTATTCATTCTATGAATTGCACATGGCATTGCACATGGTCCCAGGCAGGCCACACCTCAAGCAGGGTTGGTTGCTTCTCTCCCTTTTCCTCCCCACTTTCCTCCCATTCCCAAACTCTGTCCTTCGTGATTTAGATAATACTGTCAGCTCAAGTAGCCTCTGGTTAAAAGGACTGGAAGAACATTCTCTCACTCCCCCCAGCTCTTAAAGGTAGGGGTCATGCTCCTGCTGTGATGCTGGAAGGCTGCAGAGGCTGGGGGCATGTGCGTGGACGTAACCTGCAGAGGCATGGGGAACCAAGCAGTGAGGCTGGGTGATTGAGTCCAGGTTCTGTCTGAGCCTGAGTAAGAACTAACGGCTTCTGGGCCCGTGTGCTTTCTCAATCAGACTAGGTCATCCTTCCCACCGAGACTGCCTTCACAATTGATTTAGCCCATGCCAAGGGAGTTGGTTTATGAGGCTTATTGCAACCAGTCCTTGTGTTTGCCTCCTCAATATGCCTTTTGATGTCAAAGTACTTGCAGTAGCACTTTTCCTCTTCCCTGCAAAAACGTTTATACTTTCTCCTGGACTTTTCCATTGAAAAACTTACTATTTAAATGTTTAAAAGTAACCTTTCCCAGTCTTGGCAAGCTTGTCATTTTCAGCTCTGATTAGCCATCTGATGGTCTGTGCCTTGAGCTTCTCCCTCTTGTCAGGCCTGATCCTGCTCCTCATGTGTTCACACTGGAGTAAGGTGGCAGCTGCAGGCTGGCGTGTCCGACTGGAATTTCAGGCTGCTCCCTGTACTCAGATCAAAGGAACCTTCCTCAGTTCCTTCCTGCACACTCTGCGTAAGAATCTAGAATGACACCCTAGTGCCTACCTGGTATAAGCTCCATACAATCGGGACTTGATCTTTTTCACCACTGTTTCCTTAGCTGCTTGGACAGTGCTGTTACAGGGCTGACGCTCCATTACCATTGGCTGAATCAGTGAATGCTGCCTCAGGCTCAACCAGCACTCACTGACAGGCACAGCACCAGGCTCTGAGTAGGTACTAGGATGCAGTGTCTCCATTCTTGCACAAGATCAGAGTTGAGGATGCAGGGAGAGTGGAGGGATTGATGGTTAACCAGATCACTTCAGTACAACTTAGTAAGTGCTATGGGCTGAGGCACACCTGGGGCAGGAATGCAGAGGTGACGCCTTGCGGAGTAGTAATTCACCAATCCCGCCACACTCCTCCGCTAACTGTGGGCTATTTGCCATCTGCTCTCCTCCTGCCCTTATCTTTTTAATCTAAGTTCTCCTTACTTCCCAGCAAGCCAGACCTTCTGTTCCAGGGACGCTAATCTGCTTTCCCTAACCCCCAAGGACTTGCTGGGTACTGTGTGGCTGCTTTTGTCCGTGCTAGCCTATCTCTGTGAATATATGTTCATTATAGCCCAAAAGGTCTTGCTCAGACCCATGGGGTCTAGGCAGCCTTTCCTAGTGAATTCTCTTCTGATCCCTTTATTTCCCTCTTACTCAGAACTTAGGCTTTTAGCTTGTGCAGTGTAATTCTGTGGACTCAGATAAATCACACTGGCATTGAGCATGATTTGGATGTCTATAGATAAAAATAATACCAAGAAAGGTATCGGGATTCTCCTCATGTACTTTCATAAAGCCAGGAAATGTAGTGTGCACAGCACTGCATGTCAATGTAGAAATCAACACAGTGGAAGGTGACTACTTCCTTTTCGCAGGGACTCTTAGTGTCCCCATTGTCACTATGTCAACGTGACATGTCACAGACACACTTCTTTATGTAAATTTAGCACTGTTTATAGATATAAAAGTTTGGAGAAGGGGGATCTGGATGGGAGATGTATTAAATGAGCTTCGTCACCACTGTTACCACCACTGTCGGGTTTTTGTATTTGACTCCCAACTGAGTTGTAGTTTCTTTAGGAATGTTTCCATCTTTGCATTCCAATAGAAGAATAGTTAAGGAAGCAAAATAATAATAACAACTTTGTAATTGTGAATAGTGCATTACAGTTCACATCCAAAGTAAATGTGACCTCCGCTGAGATGCCTTCCTGAATTCCTAGGAGACATGTTGTCACTTTGTGCTCCCAATGTGTCTTGTGACACCTTCAGGTTAGCACCGCCAAGAAAGTATTGTGGTTGATGTTTCATACCTGACTTCTTGGCAGATAGACTTCTTCAAGGATGGGGAGCTTGGCTTCCATATTTGCTGTGTGCTGCTAGGACCTGAGTCACAGCAAAGCTCAGTACACTTTAAAAATACTTTTTTTTTTCCCCTGAGATGGAGTCTGTCACCCAGGCTGGAGTGCAATGATGCCACCTCAGTTCACAGGCAACCAGTTCAAGCAATTCACCTGGCTGCTTGACCTGGCTGCCTCCCCAGTAGATGGGATTACAGGTGCCCACCACCATTCCTGGTTAATTTTTATATTTTTAGTACAGATTGGGTTTTACTATGTTGGCCAGGCTGGTCTCTAACTCCTGACCTCAAGTGATCTGCCCACCTTGGCCTCCCAAAGTGCTGGGATTACAGGTGTGAGCCACCGCACCTGGCCAAAAAAATACTTAATAGGTAATAAATGAATGAAGGAAGGAAGGAAGGAATGGTGTTTCTGTATTACGTATTTGATAAAGGGATGTTATAGTATATGCTTATTATGATAAAATAAAAATAAAAGCAGATCAATCTAACGGTAGGAAAAAATATTTGTGAGATGAAGTGTGAAGTTATAGATGTAATTAAGTTTCTAGATTTTCCTAAGAGTTCTTTTGTGCCTAGAATCAACAGTTAGAAGTTAGTTGTATTACCTTGGGCCAGCACCTCTGCAGAGTTATAAAATTGATTCGATTAAGTCTTACCTTTCTGTAAGAGTTAGGAAAGAAAAAGTGTTTGAAGATTTTTTAAAGTATAGAACAAACAGTTACCGTGTAAATTCTGGAGTATTAGGTGCTTTTCTGGGTATTTCCTCCTTCATGCTAAAATGTTAGTCTCTGAGTTATGCACTGTAATAATAGATTCAACTGAAAAAAAGTGTTTCTGGCACTAATACATAAAATATGTGCATGCAATTTGAGGACTGAAAAATGAATCATTCTTTGGGGGAGAAAGAATGGTATGAAAGTTAGTACCATTCGGGGGGAACACGTTCTGATTATCCAGAAGGTTAGCTGATTTTAAATACTGATTGCCAAACTCTTCAATAAAATATGAATACTTATCATGGCAATCCACATCACATGTTACATATCCTGTTTCAGGGGTGATGTGTACCTTCTTAAAGAAACATACACTAACTAGGTAATGTCAAGCATTACAAAGGGAGTGGAAATTGAGACTGAAGTGCTTATTTTCTATTGGTTGCTAAACTGGACTTTAACCTCTAGGAAAAGACTAAAACTATAAACAAAACTCAGTATCCATGGTAACATGCATAAGAAGGTAATTATTTTTTCTTTACATTTTTAAATTTCAGAGTTTAATAGCATATTATATGCATTGCCTCAGGCCCACAATCCCTCCAGTTGGCCATTAAGTATTAGGAAATGCCCTCTCTAGCAGTCATTATTGCTTAAATAAAATGCCACTTACAACCCTCCTGAACAAAAGAGCTACAGTGCCCGTGGAAGGTATACCTCGAGTATTGTGGTGATTTGGCACAGGGAGCCGGTACCCCTAGAGCAGTTGGCCCAGAAACCAGGTTTGTGTCCTGAGAACAACCTACACAAGGAAGCCTTTTCAGTTGAGGTTAGACACAAGAAACAGCTCTGTTCTTTAGGGGAACATACCAGAAGAAAGGCTCCAAACCCACGTCCTCATAGGGTCAACCTGGCTGCAGTAGGAACTTTTCTTGGTAAATCCAGTTTTTATTAACTCCATCTTACTGTAGCGAATCACTCCCGGATGTACCAATTTGGAGTCTGGGTTTGAAATGTTTAAGGAAGACTCACATTCGCAATACACTGGCTGACTGAGAAGGTTTATACCTTTATAGGGAGAATTTGCTTACGAAATCGAGCTAATGTTCTTCCTACACAGGCACAGTGATGACAGCATTTATAGTAATCCAGAAAATGCAGTCCAAGTGGAAACCAAACCTCCTTTTGCAAGCTACAGAGGCCCTCTTCTCGACGTGGTACACTTGGATGGCTTACCCCAGACAGGTGTCAGCCTCACAGCTTCGGCTTACCTGCAGAGACACAACCCCAGTAAAGCCGTCCCCAGATGACTCGTGCAAACAAAAGGAAAAATATGTGCTGAAAACTAGAGCTAATCTAGGAAGTTCTAAATTTAGATTGGATTTTTCTTCCAAGAGTTTATTTGTAAATCAATTTTTGGAAGCTGGAGCAAACATTTTCCCATAGAAACATTGTAATAAATGTGGCTGTGCAAATTTAACCCCTAATGAAAATGAAATCCTACACATGAGCAAAAATATCTTTATCCACTGCATTTTTTGCCACGCTTTTTCAGCTACATTGTGAATTAAATGGGTTTTTTGATGGGCTCGTCTGGGAGCTAGACCACCGTGTGCAATGGTTTCTCTGGGAAATTAGTCCTCACTCAAAAAGTTGGCTGTGAGAAATTTTCCTCTTGCTGCCAAAATGTCACAGAAAAGAAAGAATTCCTTCCAACCGTTCTGGTGACACCACCCAGAAGTAAAAAGGGGCAGCCATCTTTGTGTAAGGGACGTTTGTAAATTTGGTGTTTGTATTTTAGGAACTGCCAGCACTTAATTTAGAAAGTATTACAACTGGATTAGGCTAAAGGTGAATTCTACAGAGCTTAGACCAGGAAGTTGAATAAGAAAACATAAACAGTGAAGCAAAATATAGAACAGAGATTTGCTCAGAGATAAACACTGGAACTAAGAACGTCATAGTAGGACTTTGAGCGAGACCAATATTCCAGCCCCAAACAAGGCAATGCAAACATTTCTTTACTAGAAAAAGAAAAGAAATTCAATGGCTGAGAAGCAATGGACTGTGATGCTGATCACAAGTACTTTCTCCGAGCCACATCTTAGCTACTTGCCTTTTCCCTGCCCCCCACCAAAAAAACAAAAACAAAACAAGCTGTGGGCAATAGCTCTTGTCCTAGACAATTCCTCTAGTTGTTTTTGCTCCCCAACCCCCACCATGGCAAGAGAGATCAAGAATTATTTTTAGCTAGAATGAGGAGTGAGATGAGACAGTGGGCAAAGAGCAGAAGATGGAGCCATGACCCATGAGAAAAAACAAGAATCAGTGTAAGAAGTTGTCAGGGGCAAGGGTCCTTCTGGAAGAGAGAGAGGCTGTAAGTTGTGATTTCTGGAGAAAGGAATTACAGCAGAGGCTCCAGGAGCAAGGCAGGAAAATGCTGTGAAAAATGAATAAAATTGTGCGTGGACTCTTCGAGAAAAAAACAAACAAAAACCAGTAAAAATGTTGGCCAGGTGCAGTGGCTCCCACCTGTATACTCCCAGCACCTTGAGAAGCCGAGGCTGGAGAAACACCCAAGGCCAGGAATTCAAGACCAGCCTGGGTAAGATGGATGAGACCCCATTCTACAAAAAAATTTAAAACAAAAATCAGCCAGGCATGGTGGCATGTTCTGGTAGTGCCATCTACCTGGGAAAATCACCTGAGCCCAGGAGTTTGAGGCTGCAGTGAGCTATGATCTGTACTCCAGTTTGGATGACCCTGTCTCAAAAAACAAAAAATTATGTGATGAGGTCAAATCTTTTGTGGCAGCCATGAAGGAGCAGAAGGTAAGTTATAAATCAGGAACAACAACTGTGAAGCTAACCAAGAGATCTCCCAGGCTGCCAAAGTTGGGAGTTGGGCTCCAGTTTATCTAATAAATATCCAAGGCTCAAGGAAGGTACCAGCGCTCTCCAAGCTACTCAGGAGCCACTTGACTTTCTATTCTGATCACTCTGCCCCATTGGAGTGTGGGCACCTCCGGGAATCATGGGTTTATAACCTCAACTCTAGTTCTGACCCCGGGGGACCCCAGTGGCTTTGGGTTGGGATGCAAACTCCCTTTGATTTTGAGGAAGTGGAGAGGAATTCATACACTACGTTCCTTGTCATCTCATTTGGGACAGTTATTCATTTGGGACTGTTTGTTCCATTTGCTACCTACCATTAAAAGAAAATGGCAGAAGGGAGAGATTTTTCCAAGCTGTTTGAAAAACGCTTCTAGGGTCAGTTAGGAAAAGGCCTGATGCTATAATTTATGATTTCCACTGCACCAAAGCACTAAAGGGACAGTAGGCAGAGATGCTGTTAGACGAGAAAAGAGAAATCGTAGTGTGATGGTTGAGATAGATTGAAAGTGTAAATTTACATCAATAGTAGGAAGATTTTCCTGTTCTTCTGGACCTGAGATTTTGAGCATCTGCAAGACTAGTCTCTAGCTTATTTTCTCAGCGCTTAATGTAGAGGCTTAGCTCTTTGAAATATGCTAATTTTAGGAAAAAATCTTGCTAACTACTTAGCTTCAAATAACCCCTTCTTGGATGAATTAAGTGACGAGGAATAGGAAAGGCGATTGAGGAAAAAAAAAAAATCCATTCCAATCTAATGAGATTGTTGGACACTGACTTTCCCAATAGACCCTGGGACAACGGCCATTGTAGCTGTGCCCTTGGGGTGCAGTGACTTCTCAACTCACGATGTTTGAAAAGTGTGGTTCAGGCAACATGGATCACAAAAATGTATCAGTCCGTGGAATGTTCAGCCCAGAAAGTTCATGCTCAGGTGAACACTCCCCTCACCATCCATATCAGAAAGACTTGCTTGCTTTGTGGATTGGCTTATGCTGGAGTTCATTTCAAAACAGAATTTGAGTTGGGTAAAAAAGATTGTATGTGCTCTCCTGTCGGTTATTTCCTAAACTTAATTACGTTTATTAATGTATATTGTCAGGGTGATTTTTACAAAAAACCTCACTGATTTAGATACACTAGACAGAGAAAATCATCCTGAATCAGTGATTATCTGGATTATGAAGCAAGTTTGAGCACAAAGGAAGACTGATTGTTTTAAGTAATTCCGCTTGACTCTTTAATACACGTCCTTAAGCAGCAGTTACTGAGGGAGCTGCGTAACAAAACAGTAGAGGGATTTTGTCTTGGCTCATCTACCAGTATTTCGATTCCATATCTGCCCTTAAATTGGGTTGGGTAACATTCCCTCTGCCTGTGAGAGTCACAGATCATCAACAGGTAGGAAGGGACAGAGAGCTCATCTAGGCCAAGGGCAGGCAAACTTTTCTGTAAAGGACTAATAATAAATATTTC
Source organism: Colobus angolensis palliatus (assembly GCF_000951035.1). Classification (NCBI taxonomy): domain Eukaryota; kingdom Metazoa; phylum Chordata; class Mammalia; order Primates; family Cercopithecidae; genus Colobus; species Colobus angolensis. Next base: position 1,611,936 of record NW_012117533.1, on the reverse strand, counting down.
TTTTTTGTTTTTTTGCTTTTTGAGATGGAGTCTTGCTCTGTCACCCAGGCTAGAGTACAGTGGCGTGATCTCAGCTTACTGCATCCTCTGCCTCCTGAGCTAAAGCGATTCTTCTGCCTCAGCCTCCCCGAGTAGCTGGGACTACAGGCACGTGCCACCACACCTGGTTAATTTTTGTATTTTTAGTAGAGATGGGTTTAGCCATGTTGGCCAGGCTGGTCTCAAACTCCTGACCTCAGGTGATCCGCCTGCCTCGGTCTCCCAAAGTGCTGGGATTATAGGCGTGAACCACTGCGCCCAGCCTCAATAGTAAATATTTCAGGCTTTGCAGGACATTGATCTCTGTCACAGCTCCTCAACTCTGACAATGGCAGCAGAAAGCAGCCATAGATAATGCAGCAACAAATGAGCATGGCTGTGTCCCAATAAAACTTCATTTACAAAAACGGGCTGCACGCTGGATCGGCCAGCCTCCAATCTAGTCCAACTTCCTCACTTTACAGATAAGGAAAAAGGGAGCCTGAGAAGACTGTGTATTTCCCAAAGTCGCTAGAAAATTAGTAGCAAAGCCAGATCCCAAACCCGGAAATGGAATCTAGCATCCAGCTTTATTTCTGCCATGTCATCTCAGTTCTGTATTGTTTCACAAGGCTTCTTCTGCCCCGGAGATGACATAAGTTTGAGTTGAAAAGGAGGAAATTATGCTCTGTCAATATTATATTATTTCATAAAAAGCACTTGGAGGAAGAAAAATATTGATTAGGAAATTGTCACTAATTATCTACATTCTTCTCGGTGCCATTGCTGTATTTCAAGATACCAGCAAAGGAGTGAGCCATGGAAAGATTGTTAGTATGTCAGACTAAAGTTAAAGTATGTCTCACTTTAACACTGTTTTTCACTAGGGGTGATTTGTGGGTTTTTTTGTTTTGCTTTCGTTTTTAGAGACAGGGTCTTGCTCTGTTGCCCAGGCTGGAGTATAGTAGCACCACCATAGTTCACTGCAGCCTCAAACTCAGGAGCTCAAGCTATCCTCCCACCTCAGCATCCTGAGTAGCTGGGACTACAGGCACACACCACCACACCTGGCTAATTTTTAATTTTTTGTGTGTGGAGACAGATGTCCTGCTATGTCACCCAGGCTGGTCTTGAACTCCTGGCCCCAAGCTACCCTCCCACCTCAGCCTCCCAAAGTGTTGGGATTACAAGTGTGAGCCACTGCTCCCAGCCCACTAGAGGTGACTAAGAAAGCTAGCAAACTAAGATTTCCAGTTCACAAAGGAAACTGATAGCCTCCAAACTGAAGTTCTTAACATGGGATATGGGGGTTCATGACTTCCTAAAGTCCATGTGGAAGTTTCTGTGGGTGTGCTTTTGTGCTCAGGGCAGGATACATCATTTTTTTCGGTTCCCCAAAAGGATTTGTGGTCCCCCCGCCCCGCAAAAGTTATGAGGTTCTAAATGGTGAAATATTCCTGTTCCAGCCAAGTTTCCTAAAGAGAAAATAAAGACGCTCCCTTTCCTCCCTGTTCCCTCAGTGGTGGTTCTGCAGAAGGCTGGCCATGCAGAGGAAGGGAAAATCCTCATGATTTGGTTGACACAGACAGAGTTACAAGTATGATCAGACCTCAGAGGACCCAGATGCCGTGCTGCTCAAAGGCAGTGGGCAGCGTGCTGTCACTGCAGATTACTAGCTGGCTCAGAGCAGAAGCCCAGTCAACGACCGGGTACCCGGAAGGTCAAATTCAACCACCAGAAGCTACAGCGTGCCTGGGCTTGACTTCTGGCAGCATGGTGGATTGAGCTGACTCAGCTACTCCAACTACCCCAAACATGGAGAAGTGTTGGATGAAACAGAATTTTGTGTAAAGGTTGTTGTTGTTGAGATAAGGTCTCACTGGGTCACCCAGGCTGGACTTCAGTGGCACAGTCATAGCTCACTGCAGCCTTGAACTCCTGGGCTCAAGCAATCCTCCCATCTCAGCCTCCCCAGTAGCTGGGACTACAGGTGCACACCACCACACCCAGTGAATTGTTTTTTGTTATTTATTTATTTTGGTAGAGATAAAATGGGGCCTCCCTATGCTGCCCAGATTGGTCTCAAACTCCTGGCCTCAAGCAATCCTCTTGCCTTGGCCTCCCAAAGGGTTGCAGTTGCAGGTGTGAGCCACCATGACCAGCTTGTTGTTGTTTTACTACAAGTTAAAATCAAAAGAAAGGAAGGAAACTCCCACATACCAGAAGCAAAAAGTGAACTCAAATCAAAATTTGAAGCTACAGCATCCCAGGAGGCTAAAAGCTAGGCATTTAATTCTCATGCACAGAGAAGAAACATGGCCTGGAGTTCACTTAAGGTGAGGAGTTAGAGAGGGATCTCAGCCTAACACCAGAACTCTTAAAGGGCTGCTGGTCTATGAGAAGGGGTCCAGAAAACTTCACCCATAGTCTGTTAGGCATTAAAGAAGCTTTCTGGGTGGCCCAAAGCTCTAGGAAGGAAAATAAATGCCTACTGTGAATAAAGTTAAAATCCAACTTTTCATTTCGTTTGCAGGAGTGGACTCCAAAATTTTACTACTCATGTGGATTGGGAGTGCCTCGCTCAGGAAAAAATAGTCTAACTGGAGAATGTTTCATGTCCAGAAGGTGCTGCACAGAAGCAGGGCAGATGTGTCACAGCCCACCGATGGACTCCAGAGAAAGCCCCCCCCTGAAGATAAGTTCCTACCATATCTCAGACAGAAACTCATGCATGCACACTTACACACATAAACACACACATAACTCAAACACTGTGAGTGAAACAAAATCTGAAGATGAGTGAACAAGTTGGAAGAGACTACAACACAAGCATTTTAAAAATATAAAGTAGGATATAAAAATCATTAGGAAAGATTACACTTAAAAAAAAACAGGTTTAAAAAAGAATCAGAGGGAAATTATAGAAATAAGAACTGTAGTCATTGAAGGTAAAAACACCGTGCACCTGTAAAAGAACAGTTTCAGTGTAGCTGAGGAGAAGTTTACTGAACTGGAAGGTATCACACAGAACGCTACACAAAAAGTTACAGGCACTGGAATCCATTTTGACGAAGCCCAGGGAATCCAAGAACAGCCTAAGAATACCAGCCTACGACAGCGGCCCCAACTCCAGGCCTGTCTGCCAGCAGATTCCTAACAAATCTGGCCAGAATTATTTCAGGGGGTAGATGGACCTGAGCCTGAAAATTCAGGGCCCTGGAAACTCTTGATGAAAAAGCTTGGGGAAAAGGAAGCTATCTTCCAGACAGGCCTGATTTACCCGCCATTACCTGTCCTCTTGGTGCTGGATGGTCCCGAGGTTAGCTCCAACCTTGAAAGGAAGAGGGAAGGGCCTATTTTCTCTCCCAGCTTCTTATCCGACCTGCAATCCTCCAGAACCTTGCAGGCATTTCTGGGCTGTCAGGGATGTTTCTTTAAGAGGCTTCCATGAGCAAGGCTTTATCCCAGGAGGTGGGGACATATCTCAAGGCCTTTGATAGACCTGATCAGGAACCAGCAGAGAAGCTGGCTTCTACCTCTGAGCAAGAGACTTAACAAAAGGATGGACAGTAGGATGCTAAATCTCAAGGTCACCTTGAGCAGCCTGCCACTGTGGAATCATCTTGCAAGCAGTCCGTCCCTAGTTCCTAATCTACTGTTGGCCAGACCTCTGAAAACGAGTTGCTATCTCACCCCTTCTAACTTTGACCTCCAATAACTGAACCACATTCTCTTGGCTGCCTCTCCTAGACCTGGTACTCATCAGTGGCCCCAGCTTGGCTGCAGCCGCCAGCTCTGATGTGGCCACATCCCAAGACGATGTTTTCATAGCCAAGCAGGATCTTCCCAGAAAGCAAAGCCCCTATCCATCTTTGCTTCTATCCTGAGAAACAATTCTTTTTCTGAGAAGCTCCTGACATGTAAGAGAGGTAGGGGAGCATTAGGGGAAATACGTTTGCAACAGGGCTCCTGGAGTAACTTGATTTGGAGGTTGGACATGAATTTTCACAGGCCCATTACTTGGAGAATCCCAGAGAGCTGGTAATTAGCATTTTGCAGAGATCTGAGCAGTGCACACTAATGGCCAAAGAATATAGTAGCATTAACACCATAATGGTGCCACAGCATCTCCGCAGACAGCACTCCCACTGACTTCAGAAGCACCTAGACACCAGGTGATGTTAAAATGCTCTCTGCCTTCCTTCTTTGTTCAACAGGCACAGGTTCCAAAGCTGAATCAGCAAGAAAAGCCAGTTATGGGACAAAATGAGGACCTTTGTTATCTTAAATTACTGGTACCATCTAACTCCCTATATAAAGCATAGTGTCTCTTAATAAAATAACCTTGCTTTCCATAAGTATGTAGTACATCATCACAGCGATGATTTTATTAAGCCACTAGAAGGTACCCTTACAGAGTGTTAAAAGGTTGGCGCAAAGTATGTCAATTTCATAGGAGAAAACTTAGTGTCCAGTTTTCTACAAGAAACTAAAATCTTGACTCCTCATTAAATGACATCTCAAGGCCAAATTTGTAGTCAAGGTATTCTTTATTAGAATTCAAGATAAAAACCCAAAGAAATCCCCCTAGAAGGAAACTTCTAGCAAAGTATAATGAGAATAAAATATTCTCATTAAAATTCTCATAAAATAAAATAAAATATTTTCAGTTCAGTTTGGCTGCTGTGTTAACAGTCCCAAGCAGGAAGACAATCTATTCCCATTTGTTTCTCACTATTCCCCATAAAGGAGACCTGATACATTTTGAATCTGGCTTACAGTCTTGATGTGTGCACACACATTTTCTGAGGCCTTTTCGTGGCAATGCAGTCAGGGGTCTGGACCATTTAGAAGCTGGGTGGGATGGAGGAAGCACAAACCCCCTTTCTGTCAAGTGCCTGCTAGGACAGAGTAATGGCAATGACTCAGAGCTGCCTGGGCTTGAATCCCAATTTGACCATTTATCAGTTGTGTGACTTCGGGCATTTCACTTAACGTTTCTGTGCTCTGGTCTTTTCTGTAAAATAAAGATAATAACAGGCAGTCTTATAGATTTGTTTTGATAATCAACGTATAATATCTGTAAAGTACTTACCATGTAATAAGCTAATTATTAGCTAAGAGACCCTTTCTTCATTTCCAGAGCAAGTACACAATTTTCCATACGTAAGAGATGAATTCTTCCTAAATTCCATGGGCAGAAGAAGTCCTTTTATGGCTATGTGGCCACTGAGGAAGATACAGACATTCCCAAGAATACTTGGGCATTCTTACCTGAAGGAATATATTTTCATTAAACAAGAACATGAGCTTAGTGGACTAGGGATGTATTGTATAAGTGAGGACAATTTAAGCTGTCCTAAATGCAGTGAAGGTAGGATTAGCATCTCACTCACAGAGTTATGGGAGTCTTCAATAAACTATCCCACATAAAAGTGATTAGCACAGTGTCTAACACAAGATAAGTACTGGATATATGATATTTGTGCATGTGCCTTGATATGGATCTGTGCTTCCACCAAATCTCATGTTGAATTGCAACCTCCAGTGTTAGAGGTGGGGTCTGGTGGGGAGTGATTAAATTATGGGGGTGGATTTCTCATGAATAGTTTAGCACCATCCTCTTGGTGCCATCCTTGTGATAGTGAGTTCATGTGAGATCTGGTCATTTAAAAGTGTTTGGTACCTCCCCCCTAACTCTCTTATTCCTGCTCTGGCCATATGAGATGCCTGCTCTCTCTTCACCCTCCACTATGACTATAAGCTTCCTGAGGTCTCACCAGAAGCCAAGCAGATGCCAGTCTCGTGCTTCCTGTCAGGTTTCATGTCAATTTCATAGGAGAAAGCTTAGTGTCCAGCTTAGGTTCTGCTCATGCAGAACCATGAGCCAATGAAATCTCTGTTCTTTATCAGTTACCCAGTTTCAGGTATTTATAGCAATGTGAGAATGAACTAATACGTGCCTGAAGCCGTTGCACATAGCCTCCTGTCCAAAGCTCACCATGACCCATTGGAATCAGGGGCTCCGAACAATCAAGTGAAATCTGTATAGAATATGCTAGAGCTGGGGCTGAGCCCAGGGCTATGGGGCTACATGCTTCCTTCAACACTCCTGTTTTTCACCTCTTGGTATTTTGAGAGCCTGCAGGCCTCCTAATCCGTTCATAAGATGTGGCCACCTTATAGTGCTAGGAGCAAGGTGGCTGGTAACTACCTGAGTGACTCCAACCTCCAGGCCTTCAGCCGTGTCAGGCTGGTGGGCTTCTTAATAAGGGATCACCAACAAGGAAGAGCTGTTCCAAGATCACATGATGTTTCAGTCCTCCAAACCCCGACCCCTGAAAGCACCACATGATCAAGAGTGGCGGGGCGGGAGGCGGTGGGTGAGAAATCAGCTACTCCTATAAAATGTTTTAAAAACACTAATTAGTGGGCCAGCCATTATAATGCAACCAAACCCCCTCAAACCTCACATAGCAGGCATTTTGTAACATTGTTGACTCAGGTTTTAACTAGAGGGTTTTCTCCTCCCTTCTCCCACTTGCTGCTAATCTATGGAATTCATTAGCTCCTATTCATGGTTACAAATCACTGCAGTGACCTGTGACAGGGTTTCTCATTTAAGATTACGGGAAGACCTAGATGGGCAGGATGATCCAGCAACCTAGCTTTCTTGTTATTCTAAACAAACAAATAAAACCATGAGATCAGAAGATAGCTCACTAAAATATCTCTATGGAACCTGCATTTGCATTTTGTAATTTCCAGAGGAAAAACACTGGTGAGTTTCAGGTTGTGGTTGCATTTACAGATGGATTAACCCCGGAAGCAGCTGACTGACACTGCTTGTCAGTGACACTTTTCAACGCACAGAGGATTTTCGTTTTTCCTTTCTTCCTTTTTTTTTTTTTTTTTTATTTGAGATGGAGTTTTGCTCTCTCACCCAGGCTGGAGTGCAGTGGCACGATCTTGGCTCACTGCAACCTCCACCTCCTGGGTTCAAGTGATTCCCCTGCCTCAGCCTCCTGAGTAGCTGGGATTATAGGTGCGTGCCACCGTGCCCAGCTATGTTTTTTTTGTTTTGTTTTCTTTTTTTGTATTTTTAATAGAGACAGGTTTCAGCATGTTGGCCACACTGGTCTCAAACTCCTGACCTCGTGATCCGCCTGCCTCGGCCTCCCAAAGTGCTGGGATTACAGGCATGAGCCACTGTGCCTGGCTAGCAGGAATATCCCAGCCTTCAACACGGTATTTCTAAACCCTAAAGGAGAATGCTGGAGACTGTCTTTCCAGATAATGATACTATCTTAACTTTGGAGAGTGTTTTCATATTTACATAGCACTTTCACAATGTTTTTTTTTTTTTTTTTTGAAACAGGGTCTCGCTCTGTCACTCAGGCTTGAGTGCAGAGGCACAATCAGCTCACTGTAACCTCAAACTCCGGGGCTCAAGCAGTCCTCCCACTTAAGCCTTCTAAGTAGCTCAGACTACAGGTGCATCCTACCATACCCAGCTAGTTTTTTTAAAAAAATTTTTTTAGAGATGGGGTCTCACTGTGTTACCCAGTCTGTGTCCAACTCCTGGCCTCAAGTGATCTTCCAGCCTCAGCCTCACAAAGCAGTGGAATTACGGGCATGAGCCACTGAGCCTGGCTACTTCCACAATTTTTCTTACTTGATCCCAGACCCAATCTGGGTCTGGCGTGAAATGTTTCATTTCCATTAACAAGTGCAATGACGTATCAGAAAGAAAAAAAAAGGTGATGTTGGAGGTGAACAAAAGGAAGACAGGCAGGCCTTCTTTACAACACTGGCCTTTCAGCTTACCTGCAACCTATCTGTGGGCCAGGTATGCCCAGCGGGCTGGGGCATGGCATTGAAAGCAGAGTTCTTCCTGCCCTTTAAGAAACCATTCATTTGGCTTTCTTGCCAAGAGGGCTCTCTGACCTCAGAGGGATACGTCTTTTACTGCCTGCAAAGGTGTTTTACTGACTTGGGTTAACATCCACGGGGACTCATTTGAACTCACGCTTACGGGGCAGCCAAATAGTCTACATACCGCAGCGGAGAGTGAGGGGCTGGAGAAAGCATTATAGGCCTGGAGGGGCCTTAAGGAGGAATAAGGCATGGAACCCTCCCCCAACTGTGTATGTAAACAATCCACAGGTGGAAATCTGGCCTCATTTTTTTCTTTTTCTTTTTTTTAAACCTTTCTGGGGTGCTGATTTTCTTTCTTTTTTCTTTTAAGGACAAGGTCTCACTCTGTCACCCAGGCTGGAGTGGTGCAGTCACGGCTCACTGCAGCCCCTAACTCCTAGACTCAAGCTATCCTCCTGCTTTGGCCTCCCAAGTAGCTAGGACTACAGGCATGTGCCAGCATGCATAGCTAATTTTATTTTACTTTATTTTTTGTAGAAATGCAGTCTCCCTACCTTCCCCAGGCTGGCATTGAACTCCTGGCCTCAAGCAATCTTCCCACTTTGGCCTCCCAAAGTTCTGGGATTATAGATGTGAGCCCCTCAGATGGCCTGGCCTAATTTTTTCTTTACAAAAAAAAGAAAGTCTCTAGTCAAGGAGACACCCTGCCTGGCCTTAGTTAGCGATGTGCTCTTGCTTGGGTAGACTTGGCTGCAAATGCTGCAGAGGTATCCGCACCATAAGACTGGGAGAAGGAAGTGGGAAGAGGTGAGATGGGGTTGGGAGCCAGAGCAGACCCAGCTCAGAGGCCGACCAAGCGCGACAAGGGGGCAGTCAACAGCCCGAATAACTGCTTTCAAAGCAGAGCAGAAACTCTGGGGTATCCCCATAAGAATGAGCATTTTTCTCCAGGTTATTGAGCAGCTTTCTGATGGTTCTGCTTCCACCCCTGTGCTTCTCCAGGGCACACGTCAGCCACAGGGATCCTTTTAAACAGATCATGTCACTCCTCTGCTCCAAACTGATGCCTCTGACGGCTCCTGGCTCACTCCATGAAAGCCCAAGTCCCTCCCAGGTCCTGCAGGCTTCACCTTCCCCCGGCCTGGGTCTGGGGCCTCATCTCCAGCTGCCTCCTTGCATCTGCTGCTGCTATTGCCTCCTGCCTGCTCCGCCACAGCCAGCCTCGCTCCCATGAGGGCTCTGCACCTGCTGCACTCTGTCAAGAATGCTCTTTCCCTGGAAACCCACGGTCTCATGTCCTCAACTCCTTTACATCTTGGATCATATTTCCCCTGTATTCTATTTTTTTTTTTTTTTTTTTTTTTTGAGAGACAGGGTCTTGCTGAATCACCCAGGCTAGAGTGCAGTGGTGCGATCATAGCTCACTGCAGCCTCACACTCCTGGGCTCAAGCTATCCTCCCACCTCAGCATCCTGAGTAGCTGGGACTACAGGCACACACCACCACACCTGGCTAATTTTTAATTTTTTGTGTGTGGAGACAGATGTCCTGCTATGTCACCCAGGCTGGTCTTGAACTCCTGGCCCCAAGCTACCCTCCCACCTCAGCCTCCCAAAGTGATTACAGGTAAGCACCATCCCGCTTATTTTCTCTTCTTAAGGCAAAATGCCCCCTAGCCCTCCTGGTCTCCATCACCCTGTTGCCTAATTTTTCACAATGTCATTCATTTTTTAACCTCCAGATTTACTCATTTGTTATATTCATTGTCTGTCTTCTTCCACTAGAATGTGAATTCCCCAGGCACAGAAACATCTTTGTCTTGCTTGCAGATACATCCCCTGTGCCAGGTAGCATTGGTTGAGTAAACATGTGGCTTGGAGGTATTTGTTCCAGCAGGCTGGATGCAGAAGTGACAGTTCTCAGTTCCAGACTGTGGCTGCTCCAAGGTGCCCAGTGTTCCATTCGTGTTGGAACAAGACCCTGATGGGAACTACAAATGCCCACATCAGTGTCCAGGCTTCTGGGAGAGGGGCTGGAAATGGTAGACAGGGAATCTGGCTCCAGCTAAGCCAGCAGAGAGTTGTTTCAGCAAATCTGAGGCAGAACGCCACTCCTATAAGCTGCAGGGAAGGGGTAGGGTGGGGTGGGGTGGGGCGGGGGCTCCAGGACTGGCGGGAAAACATAAGCCAGGGTTGGGGGGCAGCAAGGCTCACGCTGAACCCCTGCACTACCCACAATAGGTGACCTCAAATCTTGCCCATCCTGCTCAAAATGGGCTCTAGCACTCAGCAAGATGGTTCCAGGTTAAGGTCTTCGGGGCTCTCTAGGAAGAGTCAGGGTACAGAGTACCAAACCAGCTACACAATCTGTAGGGCCCAGTGCAAAATGAAAATATGGCGCTCCTTGTCTAAAAGCTATTAAGAATTTTAAGATGACAAAAGCAGGGCATTAAACCAAGTGCAGGGTTCTCCCGAGCCCAGGGCCTGTGTGACTGCACAGGTCACATGCCCACGAAGCTACCCCTGCTCAGGACTGACTGCACTGATGACTTTTCAGAGATGTACCTGCTGGCCAGGCACAGTGGCTCACGTCTGTAATTCCAGCACTTTGAAAGGCCGAGGTGGGTGGATCACCTGAGGTTAGGAGTTTGAGACCAGCCTGGCCAACATGGTAAAACCCCATCTCTACCAAAAATACAAAAATTAACTGGGCGTGGTGGCACACACTGTAATTCCAGCTACTTGGGAGGCTGAGGCTGAGGCTGAGGCGGGAGAATCACTTGAACCTGGGAGGAGGAGGCTGCAATGAGCCGAGATTGTGCTACTGCACTCCAGCCTGGGTGACAGAGCAAGACCATCAAAAACAAAAAACAAAAAACAAAAAAAAAGAGAGAGATTCCTGCTAGAAAATTTCTCATAACAAATCCAGCTCACTTATGCCCAAGATGTGCAACATAAGGAAACAAGGAAAGAAACCCTGGGGTGTAGCGGGAAACAATCTCAGAGAAAACCTAAAGGCACCCAAAATTGAATCCCTGCAACTAGCAATAGGATCTGATGAGCTGCAGGATGGGGGCAGCTGGGAGCAGGGCCAGAACGGTGACATCAAACATCCACGGTGGCCTCTGGGGCTGTCTGTGTTCATGTCCACGGGAAATGAGCCTCCAAGACTCCAGCACATTCTTCATTCCAAAAGTGGTCAGTGACCAGCAACAGGTAAGCAGAGAAGTGGAAGCAGGAAACTGCAGTTAGAAAAAACAAAGCTGGGTTGAGTCACACGGTTGTGGCTTGAAGTGCTGGGAAGCCCGGGGCCTTTCCCCTTGAGTCAGCTGAAGGGGTGCACATTGCTACCATGACCTTACTAACAGCACTCAGTAGGTGTCTACAAAGAAAAGCCGATGCTGAGCCAGGTACCACCACCTTTCATTTGCATGGCACCTTACAGTTTAGAAAGTGCTTTGGTATGCATAATGACTTCAGTTGATTCTCTCAATAACCCTATTAGGTTAGCAGAGTATCACTGTCCCCAGATGGGTGGACTGACTCGCCCAAGGTTGTTGGCAAAATCCATTCAAGTCCAGCACTTTTTTCTTCTCTTCCATAATGCTCCTGTCACTGGTGCCTGCCATCATCCCAGAGGTCATGGCCCAAGACTGGCAAATGCCGGCCAGGGCATTACAAGCATCCATGTTGACTAATTGCATCCAACATCCCAATATCTTGCCAGTGGTACAAAAGGGATAGGTGAGCTGATGGGCTGCGCAGCACCTACCACATCCTCCAGGAAAGGTACACGGTCAGAGGGATTGGACGTTTCTCTCATACAAACATCACAGGAGCTGCTTTTGGGAATCATCTGTTAAATGTGAGCTACAGATTAGATCAAGATGAACAGAGCGTTGTGATCCTGAGTGACTTAGTATTTTGAAACAGCCTGTTAACCTTTTATCAGAAGGATTCCTACAAAGCATTAGTTTATGGCACTAAAATGTGGGCAGATTATTTGCCAAATCACATTATTATGCATAGCAAACTGTTTTGCAAAAACTGGTACCTGCGGATGCACAGTGGGTTTGAGTTAAATATGTCAATCATTAACATTTTCTCTAAAAATTAACAAGTGCAATTAGCACGTATCAATGAAATAATCCCTTGAGTTCACTATTTTTTAAGCTGAATCTCCATTTGAGTCACACAAAAAGAAAATGAATCTTAAAATCATTTCCATTTTAGCAGAGGCACATGTTAAAAACAGCTGAACTCATTTTTCCCTCTTCAATTTCTGCAAAATTCACTCCCAGGTTTACATACTATGCCAAGTTTCAGAGCTGAGCAAATTTTTATGGTCTAGTTATAAACCCTAGAAAAACAAGGTTTATAGGAAATGTTGACACAACCTTAACTAAAGTGGTGCTAGCTGACACCTCTATATTTTCAATTTGGGGATTTCTACTGGGAAAGTATAAACGCTAATTCAGCAAAGGAAGCCAACTATAATAAAAATGTTGTAGTCTTCCTGTTCACCCCATGAAGTTCTACTTCAAAAGATGCCAGTGCAACGTGGAGGTGAGTTAGAGTTAGAATGGAGTTAGCATGGAGAGCACCTGCAAATCGCTCAGCCTCCTGGTTACCTATAAACCTCGCCTGGGAATGCATGACCTCACCATGAGTCACGGCTGCCCACAGCAGTGCAGTGGGAGAGACGGCGGAAGATGTCAGGTCTTTACGCAAAGGTGTCTACTAGCCTCTCCCTGTACACCTTCTAATCTATCCTAAATGGAAACCCAAGTTGATTTTTCACAGACCGGTAAAGCGAGCCACTGAGACTCGGAGAAGCTAAGAAGATGAATGCTGGAGTGAAGGCACGCCATGGAAGGTTGACTTTGAGTGCGGTGGGCTCAGACTGTGGTAGCAGTGGGGCACCAGGTGTAAGCGCACACTGAGCCATCGGGAGGCAGGGCCAACAACAATGCTGATTTCCCCAATCCTGCTAAACAGCCCAGATGAGAAGCACATGTGTTCAATATTTAGGCTTTGATTTTTTCCCCCTCTGAAACAGGAGGAGGTGGGAGAAGGGGTAACTTTGATTCAAGTCCAGAGATAAAGACTGACACACACACGGACCATAATAGGGGACAAAGTGAGTTAAGCGGAAGTAAATGTTTTAAAATCCTCAGCTAGATAGACTAAACAGCACTGGCCCAGGAGTCAGGAGACGCAGCTGTCTGTCTGTCCGGGCGTTCCCACTTGTGAACTGAGACTCCAGGCAGTCTGAGTGGCCTCCTCGCGTCCTGTCCCAATTTTGTCATTGGTAAAATGGAGTTCAGCCTCTGTTATGGGACAGTAGTGAGGAATAAGTAGAGTTATGTCCCTGAAAGTGGTTTGTGAATTGTAAATTGAAAGGCAGATGGGAGTATTATTTTGTATTGATTGTATTTCTACTTTGGAAAACTATGTTCAGAAAATGGATTTTTTTTTTTTTTTTTTTTACTTTAAGTTCTGGGATACGTGTGCTGAACATGCAGATTTGTTACATAGATATACAGGTACCATAACATTCAGGACATAAGCATGGGCAAAGACTTCATGACTAAAATACCAAAAGCAATTGCAACAAAAGCCAGAATTGACAAATGGGACCTAATTAAACTAAAGAGCTTCTGCACAGCAAAAGAAACTATCATCAGAGTCAACAGGCAACCTACAGAACGGGAGAAAATTTTTGCAATCTGTCCATCTGACAAAGGTCTAATATCCAGAATCTACAAGGAACTTAAACACATTTACAAGAAAAAAACCCCATCAAAAAGTGGGTGAAGGATATGAACAGACACTTCTCAAAAGAAGACATGTATGTGGCCAACAAACATATGTAATAAAAAAGCTCATCATCCCTGGTCATTAGAGAAATGCAAATCGAAACCACAAGGAGATACCATCTCACGCCAGTTAGAATGGCGATCATTAGAAAATGGAAATATGTTCAATGGAGGGACAAATCCATCAGGATAATGGGGATAAGAAAAAAGCCTCCCTAGCATTGCTTTTAGTTCATCCTGAAGCTGATTTGGAAGGGAATTCACTGCTGACAACTTTGCTTTTGTGTTAAGTCGAGTAGTCTGCTTAAAAGGCCATTTGAGTTACACTCCAAATGCCATCACATATGTCTAACCTTCACCAGCTCACAAGGGACGACTAACTTACATATCTTCATGAGCAGAAAGTATTTTGGATGATGATTTTTTTTCCTCCCAGGTTTCTAAGCCTGTTGGCAGCATTTTCCCAGGGAGTTTTCAAAAACTTTCACAAGATATCCCCATAGCATTGGCAGAAAGGCATGAAACTTACTTCAAGACAAATGCTTAACTTCTGCGGACCCTGTTTTTTTATTTTCGGGTTGAAAAGGAAGACAGTGAGTTTCTAGATGTACCTGTCAAGACTAAATGATTGTTCATTTCCTCTGAACTGGGAATAACGTAATAACATGCAGCTGGGGAGCTAGGCGGTGTTTCTTGCGTTTTCCTCTTTCAGAAGCTGAGCCTCTTACCAGCTGGGAAATATTACTGTCTGAACGTGCTGAAAAACTTAGGGTAAATGAAAAAGAACAACAATATTCCAGATGTCAGCAATCACTCTGATGGTCTTACCTGTACCAACCTGAGAATATTTTAATAGAAAAGGTAGACAAAGATTTACTTAATTCAAAATGAACTCCCGAGTTGAGGAGAAAGAGTTTATAATGCCTCAAAAACCCCTGCTGTAAAATTGAGCTGATAAGAATTAACTCTGCAAAAATTATGCATGCCAATGACAAGGTAATTTTGGGAGAAACAATTGAAAATAATAAAGTATTTTCACCCAAGAGCAACAGAATAGTACAAATAAAAGTATCCATGTCTTGCTAATGCAGCCATTACCTGTAACCAAATAAATAAAATAAAACCCTGCATACATGTAATGCTGAGCTTAAAACTGGAATTCAGCAAAATGAATCCCAGGCACTTATTTTAAATGCATGCTTATGTCTTTTAGTGTAATAAATTTTGCTCAGCGTTTCATTAGCCATTATACTACATATTGTGATTCTATCAGATATTAGATGCCGAGAGACAGAGCCAACATTTCACTTCAGGTGGCTCTCATTCCAGCTCATCATCACAATTAATTAGAGCAAGAGGAGGTAGGGTGGAGGCGGAGAGATGCTATTTGGGTCTCCAGCTTTTTCTGGAAAGGTAAGGATGGAGAAGCTATGGCAGTGGGCACGTCTCTGCCAATAGAATCTTATAGCACCACTTCCCAGTGGACCCAGGCCTGTGCATGGAAGATAAGAAACTTAGGTTTGGGAGAAGTGGAGGAGTGATAGAGCTGGCCTGGATCCCCATGAGCCTGTGGTTCTCAGCCCCGGCTAGGGCATCAGAATTACTGGTAGAATTTAAAATTAAATGACTGAATCCCATCCAGACATGGTAAAGCTCAGACATCTGTATGTTTAAAACAGGTTTTTAAAAAATTATTATTTCTGTAGGTTATTGGAGAACAGGTGGTGTTTGATTACATAAGTTCTTTAGTGGTGATGTGTGAAATTTTGGTGCGCCCACCACCCAAGCAGTATACACTGTACCCAATTTGTAGTCTTTTATCCCTCACCCCCTTCCCACCCTTTCCCCCTGAATTCCCAAAGCCCACTGTGTCATCCTTATGCCTGTGCATCCTCATAGCTTAGCTCCCTCTTATGATTGAGAATATACGATGTTTGGTTTTCCATGTTTTTTTAAAAAATTAAAAAACTACAATTGGTTCTGAATGCTGAGTTGGGTTGAAAACCATAGGTAGGTGGTAGTTGAGAGTCAACTGAAAGGTGAGTTTGACAGTCTCACACTTTATCTCAGTCTCTTTCATCCTGCACGCATCTCTCCCAAAATACAGCTGCATGTCCTGAAGTATACCAGAGAGACGTAAGATGATGAGGATGACAATATTACTACTAATAAAATAACATAGCGCTAGAGTCCTTCTGGGACTCTTCCCCTGCCTGACAAAGCACTTGCACATCCATGACGTTATTTCACCCGCACTCCCCCTTCTCTCCCTCAATGCTGGGAAGCAGACACTGCAGAAATCATCATCCCATTATACAGATAAGAAAATGCCACATCCTGCTAAATTCCCTAACAGCATGAATGGGCAAGCTTACTCTCGTTTTTCATCCTTCCCCAGATGCAATTCCTTACACGTGACAGATGTTTTGCACCATCCCAGGGCCAGGAGGCAGGGACTTTGCTCCTGTGTGATTTTCCACTCGCGTAGCAGAGCAGAGAGAACCCAGCAGTCGAACACTTAGCTCTCAAGTAGACTGCAAATGAAGAGAAGTAGCCTTGGGTTTTGTTTTAACCCTAAAGGGTTGGCTTACGTCCCAGTATGTATGATAGATTTTTGGCTTTCCATTTTACACAAGTCTTTTTCTTAAGTTAACACATCATGCTTCCCATGTCTATTTCATTGTTTCCTGGGATTCAACAGAGAAGAGAGAGGAGAAAGTGATGTAGTAGGTACCACTGAGCAGCAGGTCTCCCCTGGCATGCCTCTTGGAGCAAGCATCATGGTGGACTGTTCGCCTGCCAGCTTCTTTTACATCACAAGAAGCAAGTGGTCCCCAGGTTAAGGATGGAAAAAGAGGCTGAGAAATCTTCCAGTCATGTTTGGGTTTATCTCTCTGCCACCTGAGTAAGTTTTCAGTAACCTTGATCTTATGATTCAATTGTTTAGATGGAAAAAAAGAATGATCACAGCATTGGGGGGTGATGAATGTTTAGAACTGAAAGTTACCCTTCTCTGGGGAAGATTTTGTGAAAAATAGACTTGAGGATAAAGAGATTACAAAGCTTGGCCCTACACACTGTGCTTTTGCTGATACATTTGTCTAAGTTCCTTCATATCTTATGTTAACCAATTTTTTTTTTTTGAAGTAGAGTCTTGCTCTGTTGCCCAGGCTGGAGTGCAGTGGCACAATCTCAGCTCACTGCAACCTCTGCCTCCCAGCTTCAAGTGATTCTCCTGTCTCAGCCTCCCAAGTAGCTAGGACTACAGGTGTGCACCACCAGACCTGGCTAATTTTTGTATTTTTGGTAGAGATGGGGTTTTGTCCTGTTGGCCAGGCTGGTCTTGAACTCCTGGGCTCAAGTGATCCACCAGCCTTGGCCTCCCAAAGTGCTAGGATTACAGGTGTGAGCCACTGTACCCAGCCTACATCTTATGTTAACATTTAAAAAACCCATCTCCCTAGATGAGATTGTCTTTTGGAGGTGTGTGATGTTATGAGAGCTACCACTGTGGCCAAAAGTGGAGTGTTAACACGTGATCAATCCAGTTCCTCTCAGGTCACTATTTCAGAGACCGATAAAAACAGACTGTATTGTTTAGTTTGTGCCATCATACAAAAATATATTTACAAAAAGTGTAACTCAAGTTTTTAACTTAGTAAGCTGATCATCCACTTTATCATACTTTTCCTCTTATATATGTCATTTGAAAGTTTGATGGCCATGTTTAAATCACATCTGGTTTTCTAATAGCACATTGAGAAACTGTTTTTTACAGTAATACAAAGATATTTTATAGAAAGTTGAATATATGGAATGTAACTAACCTTTTAAACCAGGTATGTAGAGCTACCCTCTGGGACAGAAATGGCAAATGGGTTTCACCTGAGCACCAGCCAACGGGCAGCTCATTGAAGTGTTATCTCGAAAAAGCTGTTCTGGGCTCAGCAAGAAAGGGTGCCAAGATTGATTAGTGATGCCGGCCATGGGAGAAAGACCAGTGTTTGGAGACCTGTGCGCCATTTGTTTGCCATCTTGGCTGTGAAAGGAAAGGGGAAATACACCTGCTGGGAAATGTACATTTCACTGGGACCTAAGACTTGATATGTATAAAGAATTACTTTGATGGATGGCTTTTGCCAGAGCAAAGACTCGATTGAGCCTTTCAAATAGTTATAGATTTAAGAGCATTATTTAAGATGTTTAATGCATATCTAGGTGTCTAAAAGTGCAAGGAGTATTCATTTTTCTCAACACACTTGCAGTGTTATTTGAAATTCTGGAATCGAGTCTGTCATTGTTGCAGTAGTGAATGTCAGTCATGATCTTCCAATTATGTAAGCAGCTCACAAATAAGGCTTTTTCCTTGAATTCATCAGCATTTGGGCACACTTCAGCCTGGTCATTTTCATTAATGTAGTTTTCATTGCACTCAAAGCAAATGTCATCATTTACAGTAGTGATTATGATGTCCAAGGGGAAGTCATAAAGCCTGTCATATTTCTAAGTTCCTAATCTTAGAGAATTAGTGAGGATACAACTCCAGCAAAGTCATTTGTTTCCTGTTAAAGATAACGTAGATGGAAAAGCAAATGGGGATCATCCCTCTGGAGAAACCATGAGCTTGAGATGATTAATGTTGCAAAGAAATAACTTTCTTATTGAATAAATGTTCTTTTCATCAGAGTGAGTTCTATTAAATTGCAAAATGTAATTTTGGGTGGAAGAAAACATTTCTCAATTACATCGTAAATAATGACAAATTTAAACATGTCTTTAGCCTTAGCCTATTTGCTACCAAAGATTCATCATTGTAGATCATTTTCATGTGTGTTTTTTAGTTATACACTATTCCTTTTACTTTTCAAATGGGTGGACAGTTTTATTGTCTACTGATTGGGTCCTTGAAGACATGGATTCACCAATAAGAGTTTTGGTTCTGGTTCACTTGTACAGCCAGGCAAGTGAACAGACATGAATGAAACCCTCCAAGAATTTATTTGTTTCTATTACCCCTTTTCTCCCTTACCAAACAAATGCATTCTCTGGGAACCTCAGCAAATTCATAGTCCAGTGTTTCCAGCAGCCATCTAATCACAACATCATGATTTCATCACCTCCTCCGAACCAACATGAGCCCAGCATGAAGTCTCTTCTAACTCGCACTCTTCTTCCTTTCTCCATAGGCATTCCAGGCATGAGGTTTCTGTTGTTGCTTGGTTTTGGCTTTTTGCTTTTGCTGTAAATTATGAAAGTGGCTTCCTTGAATTACAGGAGGAAACAGGACATGATTTTTCCAAATTCTTACATTGCTCCTGGGAAAGGGCGTATGATCTCTCCTGCTTCCACATAGAATTAGTCTTTGGAGATCTTGGGGACACCAGCCTAGAGCCATGTGGGAGGTAAGGAGTTCCTCCTTTGGGGTCATCGTTTTAGAGATGAGTGTATTCACTAAAGTGGAGAATTGTAAGTTATGTATATGTGGGGCCTGTGGGAGAAGAGATATGGAAGATGATTTGTCTTTATTCAACCCTAGTCACCGGCACAATATGATGCTCCTACCAAAATAAAATAAAATAAAATAAAAAGCTTTCACTTATGTAGATATTCTAAGCTGAGTGGGTAGAAAGTGATCATTTACTCTCATTTCAGTATTTGGCAGAGCCTCTGTCTCCTTTTTTTCTTTCTTTCTTTCCTTTTTTTTTGAGGCAGGGTCTTGCTCTGTCACCCAGGCTAGAATGCAGTGCTACAATCACAGCTCAATGCAACCTTAACTCCCAGGCTCAAGCGATCCTCCTACCTCAGCCTCTCAAATAGCTGAGACAGCAGGCATGCACCACCATGCTCTGTTAATTAAAAAAAAATTTTTTGTAGAGTTGGGGTCTCACTATGTTGCCCAGGCTGGTCTTGAATTCCTGGGTTCAAAGGATCCTCCCACCTTGGCCTTCTAAAGTGGCTGTGCTGGGATTACAGCTGTGAGCCACCAGCAGAGCCTTCTTTTAGAGCCTGTTACAGGACTGCTTGTTGCCTATATGGCATCCATTCACTCTCATTACCAACAACGTGCCCAGTGAAAAGACTTCGTTTCCTGGACTGCCTTGCAGGTGTGGAGGGCGAGGGAGCGCTGAGATATAAGCCTATGATGTTGGGTGAAACTTTTGATATTTGATTATTCCTGCACTACCTCAAGGGAGAAGTTTCTCCTTTCATCCCCTGTCAATAGGTTGTTGAGCCCTAAAAACCGGTCTTAGTTCATGTTCCTGCAATTGTAAGGCTTGCCCTTCTAGAGTGTAATTTGTGAAATGTTATTGGGAAATGGCAGGGGGCAGGGGGATTCTTTTCCTGTTAATACAGCAGCGTATAAAACACAAATGGAAAGATCCACTGGGAATCATACTAATTTAAATCTGATTAAAACACATTGCCTTGAAAAAATTTAGGTATGATAAATCCGAGTGTGAAGGCCACAAGTTTCACCATTGTAGGCATCAGCAAGGAAAAATGTTGGCCAGGTTCAGTGGCCCACACCTATAATCTCAGCACTGTAGAAGGCTGAGGAGGGAGGATTACTGGATGCCAGAAGCTTGAGACCAGCCCGAGCAACAGAGTGAAACCCCATCTCTACATAAAATTTTTTAAATTAGCTGGGTGTGGAGGCACACACCTGTAGTTCCAGCTACTTGAAAGGCTGAGGCGGGAGGATAGCTTGAACCTGGGAGTGAGAGGTTGCAGTGAGCTATGATAGCACCACTGCACTCCAGCCTGGGTGAAAGAACAAGACCCTGTCTCCAATAAATAAATAAATAAAATATTAATCACCTAATAGTTACTTATAGCAATAGTGCTAGGTATAGGGAATCGAATCATAAGCAAGAAAGATATAGTCCCATTCCTTCTCAAGTTGACAGTCTAATGGGGAAGACATAAAATAAGCAGGCTGAGCATGGTGGCTCATGCCTGCAATCCCAGCACTTTGGGAGGCTGAGGCAGGTGGATCACCTGAGGTCAGGAGTTCGAGACCAGCCTGGCCAACATGCCAAAACCCCACCTCTACTTTAAAAAATACAAAAATTAGCCAGGTGTGGTGGTGGGCACCTATAATCCCAGCTACTCAGGAAGCTGAGATGGGAGAATCGCTTGAACCCGGGAGGTGGAGGCTGCAGTGAGCTGAGATGGTGCCACTGCACTCCAGCCTGGGTGACCGTGAAACTCCACCTCAAAAAATAAAAATAAAATAAAATAAGCAGTCAAGGTGGAAATGTACAGTTGCTCAGGCTGTGCACTGCCCAACTTCAGGGGACATTATTCACATAGAATGTGGTCTAAATGGTGACCCCCCAACAAGACATGGCCTGTACCACCTTATGGTGGTGGCCCTTTAAGCAATTTTCTGAAAATGTGCTAAGTAACTGGCAACAGCAGATATACTGAGCCATGGAAGCACCTGGCAACACCACTTGACCTAGTCTAGGAGGTGGTTTCCTGGAGTAAATGACATTGAACCCAAGACTTAATAATCAACCTTAGTCAGGTATGCTAAAAGCAGGAAGAGTCATCTAAGCATCTTCTTCTAGTAGTTTCTCTTCTCAGAGAAGCTGCATATACCAAGGCCAAGAACCAGGGGTTCTGAGGCTGAGCTAACTACAGAACAATGATAAGGGACATCTTAGCAGTTGAATTCTGCTGTTGATGTGGGAGTTTCATTTTTCTTGCTTGACAGACTCAGGTCAGCTGCACCAAACTTTGTGGATTCCAAACTGTTTTCTAACAAGGTCTCAGCAATGCTTTTCAATATAGTGCAGTTAATTCAAAAACTTTGGCTAAACATAACTTTCAGAGAAGATCCCCTCTCTTCAGACAGATGGTTCCAAAAGGTGGACTCCTATTCCTGCCACCCACCAACTTTATCAAATGTCAAGCATTTTGGTTCAGACAAACTCAATCTGATTGTGACATTTTTCTGCTTAAAACCTTTTAATATAGTGCTTCTGGGATTAAAAAACAAAAATGAAAGACACCTTGAGATAAAGTTCAAACTCCTTAGCCTGGCCTACAAGGTACAGTAATCTTCCAGAGGGCAGGGGTGATTTTTACATCATCACTTTGCACAATGGCTTACATGGAGTAGCATTATGGAATGGATGGATGGATGGATGGATGGATGGATGGATGGATGGATGGATGGATGGATGGACAGACGGATGGATGAACAGTCAGTCTTGCCCTGCCCACAATTTTCCCCTTCAGTCTACTCCAATAAGAGATGACTGTCTTCCAGGCAGGGCATGTTCCTGTTAGGCCCTCAGTGTTCACAGGAGATTGTCACTTCTCCCACAGCTGACTGACTAGTAAAGTTTTAGTCCCAAGCATTCTGAAATGGTGGCACTCCAGGCACAACCAATCAAAGTGTTATCATCTCAAAATCCCTGCAACCTGACACTTATCAAAACTTGGTTTATTACTCTAAAGAGAAAATCACACAAGTATAAAAAGATGTATGCACAAAAAGATTTGCTGTGGCACTATTTATGTTTGGGAAAAATCGGAATGACCCAAATGTCCATGAATAGAGGGCAGGGCAAGTAAATTAAGGAATATAACATATGGTAGAATATGGAGCAACCTTAAAGTGGGAGGGGGGGTCTATTACATTCCATCAAATCTGCGATAACTTCATCTGTAAGATACATCATTATTTTATTTATTTTATTTATTTTTTTGAGACAGAGTCTCACTCTGTCACCCAGGCTGGAGTGCAGTAACATGATCTCGTCTCACTGCAACCTCTGCCTCCTGGGTTCAAGTGATTCTCCTGTTTCAGCCTCCCGAGTAGCTGGGATTACAAGTGAGCACCTCCATGCCTGGCTAATTTTTGTATTTTCAGTAGAGACAGGGTTTCACCATCTTGGCCAGACTGGTTTTGAACCCTGGGCTCAAGTGATCCATCCGCTTTGGCCTCCCAAACTGCTTGGATTACAGGCCTGAGCCACCATGCCCGGCCAAGATACATCATTATTTTATGATAGTAAGAAAATGCTGTCAATTAAATGACACAAGCTTTGTTGTTACCTCGAAATTTTATTTTCTACTAACTAGCTCTTAAAACGTAGGCATATTTTTACGATATATCACTCTTGTGCATACATGAAAATATATATAAGCATAATAAATTGGTTAATATGTTCCTGAAAGTGCCTCTCATTTAGAATCCAACCCTTCCAGATGCTCATCAACTCAGAGTCATCAGTGTCCATGGATTTCCATGCCGTATTATCTTCTCTGCCATCAGGAGAGTTTTCATGCTGTCTTTTTAAAGAATACATAAAAAAGATAAATCTATCAAATTCCTAGCTGACCTTGCAGTTACGTAGGATTGGCCAACTTTGGACTTTGCGAATATTGATAAATCAGTTTGCTTTCAATAAATCATCTCCCACACTCTTCCTTCAATAATTTTGTTCCTAAGGGTTAGAGAAAAATTCACCTCTTGCTCGTGGCTTTTCTCCTAAGCCATTAGCATCCATTCTGAACCTTTTGATGTTTTTGTGAATGTGCCTGGAGCAACTGCTGCCTGGCCAGACACCATCACATGGATTATAAGATGCAAATCAATTTCAGGCATGCAAAATTTTTTTTTTTAAATTAAGATCACTGAAATATTTAATATGTCTACAGCATGTTAAGGAGTGATAAAAAGCATGTTTCAGAATAGTACATACAGTAAATGCGTATATGTAAGATGTATAAAAGTATGTACTTACTTCTATTTGTATCAGTATGAAAGGCATAAAGATGCCTAGAGGGATGTCCATCCAAATATTGTCAATTATCATGTCTAAGCCAGGCGTGGTGGCTCATGCCTATAATCTCCGCACTTTGGGAGGCTGAAGCAGGAGGATTGCTTGAGGCCACGAGTCTTTTTTGTTTGTTTGTTTTTTGAGATGGAGTCTTGCTCTGTTGCCCAGGCTGGAGTGCAGTGGCACAATCTTGGCTCACTGCAACCTGTGCCTCCTGGGTTCAAGCCATTCTCCTGCCTTAGCCTCCCGAGTAGCTGGGACTACAGGCCCACGCTGCCACACCCAGCTAATTTTTTGTATTTTAGTGTTTCACCGTGTTGCCCAGGCTGGTCTCGAACTCCTGAGCTCAGGCAATCTGCCCACCTTGGCCTCCCAAAGTGCTGGGATTATAGGTGTGAGCCACCACGCCTGGAGGCCACAAGTTTGAAACCAGCCTGGTCAAGTGAGACCCCATCTCTACAAAAGTTATAAATAAATAAATACACAAACAAATAAATAAATTTGTTATTTTTACCAGATAGTATATTTGGGATGATTATACTTTTTTTTGTATGTTTCTGTATATTTAGCACTTTTAAATTTTACTATAAATGTGTAGCATATTTTCAAAAGTAACAAATTTTTTTGAGAAGAGATAGTGTTTACGGAAAATTGCCCAAAACATATGGATTTCACTTGTATTTATATAAGTCTACACTTAAGAACAAATTTTATGAGGTCTGTAATATCCCTAAAATTATACCCATATGTTTAATCTCCCTATCACACTGAACGTAAAATCTGAGCTCCTCCCCAGGACCTATATGACCTGCCCACTAGGCTGACGTCACACGCCACCCGTGTTCTGCTGCCTCTCTCTACTCGCCACACCCACCTGCAGTCCCTGAACCCACCAAACTCATTCTTCCCTGCCTCACGTGTGCCTCTGACAATTAGGTGTCAGCTTAGCAAGGGAGGCCATTCCTGATCCCCCAATCTAAAGTTGGCTTCCCTTCATTCTCTCTCCTGTAACCCTGTTTTGTTTCCTTTCAAGCACTAATTACTATCTGGGAGCCATCTCAGCTATGTCTCTGTTGCCTTGTTTGTAGTCTGGCTCTTCCTTGTGGGGAGGACCGCTGACTGTCATGGTAACTGTGAAATCCTCCCTGTGTGGGTTAGTTTGGCTCCTCAAAAAAAGCAGATGACAAAATGAGATCAGATGCAAAAGAGATTTACTGGGAGAAACACCGTGAAGAACGACGGGGAGGGAGCAGGAGGAGTCAGAGAGAGTCTTCCCATCGCAGTGCAGGTTGAGCCCTATGAAGGCAGACAGGGAAAGAAGGGAGATCCGGTGGGAAGACTGACAGACAGCTGTGCAGTTCTAAGGCGGTTTCCTCTAGGTCCATGGGGTGTCCTCCAGCCAAAGTTGCCCATTTAAGGACTCTTGTATCCTGCAGTATTGGGTCAGCACCATCACCTGGATCTACTGTGCTCCATCACTGGCAGGGACTGGGAGCAGCTCCAGGGATGGTGGCCTTGGTGCCAGTATGGCAGTGGGACCCGAACGGAGGGGACAGGGGCTCCCCACAGCAGGAGATCTGAGCAGCCCATTTACAAGGCTGCCATAGCCTGGAACAGAGTGAAATCTTTGCACATGTTTGTTTTTAACAAATGAGTGAATGGAAAGTTTCCCAAAGTGGCCCATAACTCAAAAGAGGAACTACTACTCTAATATTCTCTCTGAGATAAGTTATATGCTCATACCATAGGATTTTTACTGCCACAGTTTCTTTTAATGAGTGGGAAGATAGTATTTTGACTTCAGCTTCCTCTGAATATTGATATTAGAAATATCTCCAAAGAATGCATTGCCTTTTGTAGTTTAAAAAGGCCATTGAGCCAAAGAATGTGTTCCCTTTTGTAGTTTAAAAAGGCCACTGAGGTACTTATCATTGTATCACCCAGTGCCTTCTTCATGAAGACCCATGAGGAAAATATTCTTTCTAATCTCAGTACCAGGAAGAGTTATGCTTTATCTGGGCAACTGGATTGTAAATTTAAGTAATTGACGATGTGATCAGAGTTTGCTTTCTTTTTTTCTTTTTCTTTCATCTGTTTTGCACATGCACCTGAAAGCTTGGAACCTAAACTTTCAGGAAATGGACTTGTAATCCATTTTCAACAAATGTGTAAGAACTCCTGCAAATATTTCTGCATATTTCAACAAAATTTATTTTATTTTATTTTATTTTTAGAAACAGGATCACCCTCTGTCACCCAGGTTGGAGCGCAGTGGCGTAATCATAGCTCACAGTAAACTTGAACTCTTGTGCTCAATGATCCTTCCCCTCAGCCTCCCAAGTAACTGGGACTACAGGTACCCACCACCACACCCAGCTAATTTTTATTTTAAAAAATGTTTTTAATAGAGACAGGGTCTCACTATGTTGCCAGGCTGGTTTCAAACTCCTGGCCTCCGGCAATTCTCCCACCTCAGCCTCCTGAAGCATTGGGATTTCAGGCATGAGCCACCTTGCCTGGTTCAAATATTGATTTTAGACCAGCCTTATTCGTGGGTTAATCTTATTTTTCCTATCCTTAGTTATCTTGCCCCAAGTTCACAACATACCTTTTTATACTTGATCTTCTTGTTTTCGGTATATTTTAATAGGCCACTTTATATGCTTTGAAATATGGTGGGATCTGCATAAATTGGTTGTTGTTTAATGCTAAGCATGGTACTATGCATGGTCTAGCCCCAGCCTTCAGCCTCACGTCCCACCACCCCTCCTCCCCAAAGCTGCCCTGCTGCTCACAGCTTCCCTCTTATTCCCTCATTAGAGTCTTTACCACACTTTATTACAAAGATTCATGTAGGGGTCCCGTCCACCCAGAAGCAGAGCATTTGTTGCAGCCCTACTGACTTAGCCATGTCAAAAAGTAAAATCTCGATTATGTCACCCAGCATCATGCTCGCCTGAACCCTCTCCCTTCTTCCGTCTTCAACACCCTCCACCGCTGATTGCGGAGAACTCTCGTTTTCCATTTTATTGATTTCTAAGTGGCTTGTAATTTTTATAGGTATAGTCTCTTTATCACCGGAGGAAAGAGGGATAAAGACATATTAAAAGCTATACCTGGGTTAATCTCTAAGAGGTTTGAGTCTTATCCCTCCAACCATCATTTTAATAAAGCTTTAGAATGTTAACTAAGATGTAGCTCTACAACAGTGAGTACTAAAAGAACAGTTAGACATTTATTTTAGTCTAGGGCTGAGCATGGAAGATCATATTATAGACAAATATTCACTCATACCAATTTCCTATATATATTTAATCAATAAGATAAACCAAGTAAGAAAGAATACCAAAAAAAAAAGAACGTCCACATTAAAAATAGAACGAGTTCCATTACTGAACAGCTAAATCTGTTTATAAAAGTAAATGCATTTGACCACTGCAACATTAAGGAAAAATTCAGAGAATCTGAGTGTGGACCAGTTGAGATTCATATGAAATCAAGAGAATGAGCAGACATCTTATTTAGAGTGATTGATGGCCCCTGCTGAGATGAGCAAGTGTGAAAAAACATATGCCACTTGGTTTCATGTGTTTTGGCTGCCAGATGGTGCCTAACTCCACCTCACTGCACCCCTGCACCACCCCTCACTCCCACCCATGTCAATCCCTGCCTCATCTGAAACTCTCTCTGGTGCCTGTAATCCACTCCCCACCAGTACTGGAATAGGGGTAGTGGTGGGTGAGGCTCAGGGATGAGGTTTAGATGTCCATTTTATATATTACCTGGTAAAATAAAAAGCTTAAATTAGAATGATTTGTTTTCCAGGACACATGTTGACAGCATCTAAATGTCATCTACCTGTCTCTCCTACTAGAAGTTCACCTTTCTATCACCAAGGCGGTTCCTGGAATAGAGTAGTTATGTAATAATGTTTGTTGTCTGAATGAATAAATAAATAAGCAAATACATGCTCAATTCATAACAACCCAGCAATAAAAGGGAGTAAGGTGAATTTGGCATAACCTGGTCTCTGTGAATCCAGGCTTTCTTCCAGTGTCCATGGGTTATCTGTAGAATAGGCTTGTAGAACTTGCTGGAGGGGCCCATCAACTGTCTCATTTTGTTATTTTTGAACCATACCCTTTTCTCTTCTTGGGGAGCTATGATATCACTTGCTTCACTCTGGTCTTTACTGCTCCTCTTTTTCCAAAGTTATCCCCAGTGGAACTGTGATCATATTTGCAGTCACTTTTCATTACCCAGATCATAGTTTGTCTGATTTTTACAGGCCAGACTCTCTTCAGGCTAAATACGCTTTTATTCATACTTGGACTCAAATCTTCTCATTAAAAAATGTATAATTTTATATTTTTACTATGAAAGTAATGTAACCATATTACCCCACAAAATCCACAAAATAGGAGTGAAGGGAGAAAAAAATTCACTCATAAGCCTAACACCATGTTGAATGCAACCGTGATTTGGATTTTGGTAAATTTCCTTCCAATTCTTTTTCCCAAAGATCTGTTCACATAGCTTCATGTGGCTGTGTTCAGTATACATACATTTTTATTCCTTTATTTTGTTTAATCAGTCAAGAAAATATAAACTATTTATTTATAGAAAAATAGAAACTAATATTTATTTATTTATTTATTATAACACTAATTATTTAGCAAAGATAATTTGATTTTATGGAAAAGGAACCCTGAAATAAGACAGGCATAGTAACCCCAGGAAGCAGCTCCACCCCTGGGGCTGGAGGAAGAAAGGAAAGAATTTGCGTAATCGGAACCTAGAAGTGTGCGGGGGAGGGGTGTTGCAGACCTGGGGCCTGCGCTTCTGGGGAGCGGATGCCACCAAGGCTCAAGCTGACACTTCCAAGAGGAGGGGCAGTGGGGCTGGTTCTAGATGTGGCTATAAAGTTGGAGGCTGGAGCCAAGTGCTGGTGAGACCAGCTGCCTGTCCAGAGGAAAGGACCACGTGGGTATCTCTGCCAAGACACAACAGAAAGGGGCATGTCCCTTTTCTGCATTCCTGCCTTCAATCTCCCTCTAGTGTCCTCTGTTGGTGGAATCAAACAGGGAGCCAGCAGGCAAAGTAGAAATTTGATTTGCAGAGTTCCAGGTTGGGCACCACAGAGCAACGTGGGTTCCAAGATGGAGACCACAGCGGAATAACCAACCTATAGCTTGAACTTTGTTTTCCTGTTACTACAAGGCCTACATTTTGAGGGTCTGGGTAAAGGGAGCACAGGGGTCTTGCTCTTTTGCCCAGGCTGGAGTATAGTGGCATGATCATAGCATGCTGCAGCCTCAAACTCCTGTGCTCAAGCCATCCTCCTGCCTCAGCCCCCAAAGTAGCTGGGACCACAGGTGCATGCCTCAATGCCTGGCTAATTTTTGTTTTGATTTGTTTTGTTTTTTGTAGAGGTAGGGGTCTTATGGTGTAGCCCAGGCTGGTCTCAAATTCCTGGCCTCAAGTGATCGTCCTGCCTCAGCCTCCCAAACTGTTGGGATTAGAGGTGTGAGCCACTATGCCTGATCCACAGCTTACATTTTTCATGACCGTGCCATATTTTGCACAGTGTACTCCAGTTTTTAAACCATTTCCTTATTGTTAGATTCTCTAGTATATGGCCAAGACATTGCTTTTGAAAATAAAATTCAATGGAAATGTTTTGTTTTTTGTTTGTTTGTTTGTTTTCATTCTTTCAGGATAAGTTTTCAGAAGACTAATCTCTCAGTTAAAGGGCATGGAAAGTGTTATGACTCTTACTTCAGAATGCCAAATTGCCTTTCAAACCTGTTGTTTCCATGTCTGGTATCACCACCAGCATGGGAGAAAAGAGGAAGATGTTAAGAAAGTTAAACCCTGGGCTGGGCGCGGTGGCTCACGCCTGTAATCCCAGCACTTGAGTGGCTGAGGCCGGTGGATCTCGAGGTCAGGAGTTCCAGACCAGCCTGACCAACACGATGAAACCCCGTCTCTACTAAAAATACAAAAATTAGCCAGGCATGGCGGCATGCGCCTGTAATACCAGCTACTCAGGAGGTTGAGGCAGGAGAGTAGCTTGAACCCAGGAGACGGAGGTCGCAGTGAACCAAGATCGTGCCACTGCACTCCAGCCTGGGCGACAGGGCAAAACTACGTCTCAAAAAAAAGAAAGAAAGAAAGTTAAATCCTGCCACATCTACAGACAATGCTGTACTCCTGTATGATTCCACACATTGCCTTTAATCCCCAAAGCCTTCCACTTTGATTTTGTAAACAAATAGATAAACAGACAGACACTTTCCCTATATATCTTACAGCAATTAAGCCCTATGTCAACACTTTTGCTAACATTCTAGACTAGTGTGTAGTGATTTGATTTGCAAATTTTTTGGCATGCACCAGCTTTTTGATTTAGGCAACTTAGTGGAAGAAACTTCTTTTTCCTTTTTCTGCTCATCTTTAATTGTTCCTTCAGCTCATGCACCACAGGGGCTCAGCCCTCGATAAGAGCAGAAACTATTCAAAGTAGTCCAGATCTTGGAATGATGGCCTGAATTCTCCTAAATCCACAGGATTA
This sequence comes from Colobus angolensis palliatus, assembly GCF_000951035.1. Classification (NCBI taxonomy): domain Eukaryota; kingdom Metazoa; phylum Chordata; class Mammalia; order Primates; family Cercopithecidae; genus Colobus; species Colobus angolensis. Next base: position 1,581,851 of record NW_012117533.1, on the reverse strand, counting down.
ACTACTGCAGGCTGGGATCCATCAGTTGGTGAGCTTGAAGATAAAAAATAAGAAGGTTAATTTAAATATAAAACTCATGATGGGCTGTATTCATAAGCAGGCTCACTTTTTCCAAAATGATGATTTGAGACAGCACAGGTAACTATCTCTGCTTTTGAATGTATATTCTTACCTTTTTATTTTTCATATTTAAAAAATAACCTTGTTACATTTGCTTTCTTAAGATATTAGTGATCTAGAAGACAGAAGTCTGTAAGGGATTTCTTAATATCTTTGGATAGTGACATTTTAAAATAACTTCCTGTGTTAATTGTCCAGGAAAGGGTGGCAAACATAACATGGGAAAACAGTCCTACTCAGGGTGCATATGTGGGCATGTGGGTACCAGGAAAAATTTATAACATTTTATTCTTTATGACAGTTAATCTGTATTACCATGCAATGAAATATTATTTGATTCTAGACCTTTATAAGGTTTTTTATTTTAGACCTTTATAATTTAACAGATCAGAAAAAAAATATTTGCGTCTCATTATTTAAATCATGAAATATACATAAATATAGACATGCTATATATCTACACACATCATACCCACATGTATATATGAAGGGGTTTGTATTCACAAACGATATTCCTTGGAGGGCTAGATTCTGTTAATAGATGACCATTTCCACTTCCTTTAATTAACTTTAATAAGACAGATTTCATGTAGCAGTTTGTTCTATTAAATCTAAGTCATCTCCTCTTGGCTCCCAAATTTATGATCTCTAATTTCAACACACCTCATATTTATCAAAACCATGAAAATGATGGCCTGCGTTTCATGGTGACTTATGGTGTGTTGTAAAGATATTTTCTTTGTTTCATCCTTTGGCCCAGGGAAGTTCGTGGAGCTCTGCTAAGGGCTTTTCTTTTTCTCTCAAAAGGAGTGGAAGAGAAGGGGAGAAGCTCAGGAGCGGTCTCTGCCTGCAGCCTCCATGTGGCCCACAGACTTCTCTCAGTGAGGAAGTGCTAGGACATGGGGTGCAACCGTCATCATTTATGACTCTTCCCAAGTGACAGGTTAGTTACCAACACAGCCTGGAGAGATGTGTCTATGGCCAGAATCAGGTTTCAGGGCTGATGACCTTACTCCTTAAATAAATAGAGAAACATTTGGAGCCAATTTTGAGGGACAATCACGATTCTGTAAATATGTGGTGGAAAAGAAAGAAGGAGGGTGAGAGAAAATAGAATTAAGGTCCAGTGTGGTAGTCACACCTATAATCCCAACTACTCAGGAGGCCACAGCAGGAGGATTGCTTGAGGCCAGGAATTTGAGACCAGCCTGGGCAACATAGCAAGACCCCATCTTTACAAAAAATTTTAAAATTTGGCAAGCCTGGTGGTGCACACCTGTAGTCCTAGCAACTTGGGAGGCTTCAGCCTCGTCGTTCAAGGTTACAGTGAGCCATGGTTGCACCACTGCACTTCAGCCTGGGTAACAGAGCAAGACCCTGTCTCTTTAAAAAAAAAAAAGAAGAAGAAGAAGAAGAAAGAAAGAATTAATGAGTTCACAGGCAAGCTCCTGGAATGGTCTGGAACATGCAGCAAATGCTACAGAGTAGGGCTCTTAGGAGAAGGTGAATGGTAGAGAGGTGGAGAGGTGAAGGAGGAGCAGAGTAGAGGCAACAGAAGAATTCAGGAGAAAACACTACCTATGCTTGCAAGGAATATACATTTTGGCGATACACTTTGTTGTCACAAACGTTGTCAGAGTCCAAAATAATACAAGGAACCTAAGAATGCACTTTGGGATGAGAACAAAGGGAGGATTACAGCATTTTAAAAAATTCTAAATGCTAAGAAAATAGAATTGAATGAGTTAACATATGTAGGATGTAAATATGCTCTGTTTGCTGCTGTTATTGGGAGTAACATCATATGTGCCAGATGAGGACAAGAGATGGGAGGAAGGGGAAAGGCTAAGATGTGAGAACCAAGGCTGGTGAGCAGGAGGAAAAGCTCCAGGTACTCAGCTGTGTTAGGTCACATTAGGGGTCTGGGCCACAGGGCGAGTTGCTAAGAAAGTTGGCCAAATATGTGCAGGTTCTGAAAATAGGTTTTTGTTTGTTTATTTGTTTCTGTCGCCCAGGCTGGAGTGCAGTGGTTCGATCTCAGTTCACTGCAACCTCCACCTCCCAGGTTCAAGAGGTTCTCCTGCCTCAGCCTCCCGAGTAGTTGGGACTATAGGCATGCATCACTATGCCTGGCTAATTTTCGTATTTTTGGTAGAGATGGGGTTTTGCCAAGTTGGTCAGCCTGGTCTCAAACTCCTGACCTCAAGCCATCTGCCCGCCTCAACCTCCCGAAGTGCTGGGAATACAGATGTGAGCCATTGTGCCTGGCTTGAAAATAGGTTTGACAGGGGCATGCAGGCAGCCCTGGGCTGGTCTTCCTTCTGGATCTCTCTGGAGGAGGTAGGGCAGAGCCTAGCAACCTTTACAGAGCATCCACTCCAGTCATTCTAAAACAAGAATCTATAATTCCACTGTCACCCAGCCCTCTCCTGCCTGCTGCCTCCTGTCCTTTTCATTTGGGACCCCAACTTTTGTTTCACAACTGAAGATGAGATCTTAAAATGTAAATCCTGAGAGTGGACAACATCTTGCCTAAAACACATTCACCAAGTATAATGGATTCACCTGTATCCGTAATTCTTCTTATTTGAACTTGAGCAGGGTGGTGAAAAGCCTTGACTTTGTTGTCCTACAGAATTGAATTTACTTCCCAGGCAGTTAAATGACCTTGTGCAAGTTACTTAATCTTTATGAGCCTGATTTTCTTCATCCATAAAATGGGGGTAATAATAATACTATGCTTAGAATTGTTGCAAGGATTGAATCACCTATTATATGTAAAGGAGTTAGTAAATACTGTGAAGTTAGTACATACTGTGAAGTCAGTGGGCATAGGTGTTGCAAAGGTGGATAGGTTAGAAAGCAGGATGACACTGACCACAGAAGGGGAAAAGGTTAAGGACACAATGAAGACCCCAGTTTGGCATGGGCCAACCTATCCAACTTCACTTTGTACAACCAAGCCCTTGGGATCTGTAGCAAACTTTGGACACTGCATTATGTGATGCTTAACAATGTCACCCATGTGACTTATGAGCATAACTCATTTTGAAGGCGTTTTATCCCCAGAGGCATCCTCCATTGAGGTATGGAGACCTAGAGAAGGGAAGATGTTACGGTTTAAGTTCCAGGCCTGCTCAATTCAGTCTCAAACTTCAAGATGTCTGTGTGAAGTTTCTGAAGAAACAGAAACTCCTTACTAACTCAGATAATTAAATGGTATAAATACTGAACCTTAGAAGACCTTAAGTGAGGTCATTTGCAGAAACCTCCAAGCTAGAGGGCCTATTCCCACTCCACAATGTCGGCACCTATTGGAAAAGCCCCAGCGTGTTCCCTGTGCTCCCAGCCTGCATGCCAGAATATTTGCTTCAGTCCATATCTTGCTGGTCATTTCCCTTCCTTACCTACTCCTGATTGTCCAAGGCCATGGCCCTAGACATGTTTCCTGACCCTCTGACCTGTGGACTCATACTGTTTCCATTGAGCTGAGCTCTGGCTTCCTTCCTTAGCTCCACTTTGGACTGCCCCTTGATCACATTGCTTCATGGTTGCTCCAAAATGGGGTCCGGAGTCTCCCTGGTACCAGTTCCCATGCCAGAGGGTGCTTCAGCTTCACTCTGCCTCCAGGAATGAACCCCAGACCCACATCATGTTTTATCCTGTAAGAACTGAATTTTAAGTCACTTAAAAAAAACTAAGACTTGAGAATTTGGTCATTAATGAGAACATAAATATGGATCATATAGTTAGAAAGGCCATGTGTACATGAGAATTGACCTCTCTAGGCATGCACACAGTGAAAATTAGACCTCACTTACATATAATTAAAGAATAGTAATACAAAGTAGACCTTTGCATATGCATCAGTCAATCCAATATTCAGGGAGAAATTTGCTGTAATTGGTTGATTAGAAAAGGGCAACATAAAGATGATGTTAATGGCTTCGCATCAGCTGACATGGTGTTCCAGCAATTCCTTATAATGACATTCCAGGCACCCTGTCCACATACCAGAATACGCAATATTTTCTGAACATTGTTTTTTTTCACAGATGAGGAAAATGAGCTCACAGGTTAAACACTTGCCCAAAGTCACAACTTACAAATATTGGAGCTGGAATTTGAACCTAGGTAATCTAGCTCCAAATTCCATGTTCTCCACATCTCCATGATGCTACCTTTCTAAAGAAGGATTTCATTCAAACATCTTGTAAGTATAATTATTTTTATTTATTTGCTTGCTTTACAGGATTATTCAAGCTGGGGGTGAGTTTACTGGACAGGTGGTGCTACCTTATTCAACATGTTCTTTGACTATTTTCAAATGCTAGAATAATAAAGTGTTAAGGAACACTTCAGAAATACAAGGAATCCAGGCTTAGCACTTGCAAGCTAAGAAAGAGTATAATTTATATCAAATACTCAATAGTTTCAGGGTTCTAATCTCTTATTCATATTTGGGCAACTAGGTATAGAAAAACCTAGAATTATGATCTATCACTGGATAGATCATTACCAGATAATTATCTATTACTAGAACCTTCAATCACTGGATTTTTTAAACCCATTTTCATAGAGGTCACTATCAACAAAATACTCTGAGAACCTGAGTCCCCTCTCTTGCTTTTTTAGAGCAACTTCTAGTGGCTGTCTTGGGTTAGTATTGTTTAGATGCAGTCTTCTCTATCCAAATGATTGTTAGAGTGAGGACTATGAGGTGCTCCCACAGTTTCCATTTTGTCGTCTGTACTGTGTTTACCAAATCAGGAAAGTGGACATCCATGCTCGATAGGTTCCAAAAAGCATTAGCTCTGAAACAAAAAATCAAGAACACTGTATTCCCTGAAATTTCTGATCAAATACAGTTTCACTCTTGATCCAAATGTACTATATTTTGTTAGTAAAATTAATGAGAAAAATATATGTGTACCTACTCTATACTCAGTGTTCTACGGACATAGGTTTCCATGGGTGTCACTTTCATGACACTGTTCAATAGCTATTAAGGATCTCACAGGTTAGGAACACTCAGTTAAGTGTAAGCTCAATTGAATTCTAACATCTCTTGAGCCCCGTTCAGCGCAAGACCTGGCCAGGCAAGGTGATATGAGTGAATCAAAGCTATTTAAGACACAACATAGGTGACTACAACATAAGCAAAACAAAGGGACACAACACCAGAAAACTCAGAAATATGTAATGCAGATGTGGTAAAAACCTGGTGATGCACTACCACACCCATTCCCACATCCATGGCAGACATTATCAATCACAGCACTCTTTCCATGAGCCCAGAGTTAGCCTTGAGGAATGATAATGCACCTAATATCTCTCTCATTCACTTGCTTTTCCTTCTTGAATAAAACAAAATGAGTAATTATGAAACTATACCTCAGAGAGTTAAAGAAACCAATGATTAACAGAAATTCTTGAGCTTGCAGGATGACAGATTTTAAAAAGCATAACTTATTAAAATGCTGAAACTCTCTCTACTTGTAAGATAACAAAACTGGCTAAAATTGGTTGGGACCAATATGGCTGAGTGGAGTTTGTGTAGAATTAGCTTGCTGACATCACAGCCTGAATTTCCACCACATGTTTCCTACCAACTCCCCATGGATTTGCACATGGGACCCATGAGGAGGCATGAAGAGATAACTGCGCATGCCCAAGAACTTTCCAAATCTCTCCTTTCCTTCCACCAATCACCTGCTAATCATGACATCCATCCCCTAAACCTTTTCTAATAAAATTACTGCCTTAAAGCCAGGACAGGGAGACAGATTTGAGATGGTCTCCTATCTCCTTGTGAATTGACATGCAATAAAAAGCCCTTATTTTTTCAAAAACCTGGTGTTGTCATATTGGCTTCTAGTGAATCAGGAAGCAAGCCCCTTTTCCTCACTCACATTTCTAGCTATCAAGCTGGGAACACCTACTGGATCATGTATATAAACATCAACTGTCACTGGTGTCACAGCAATGAAAAAAATAGAGGCCTTTTGTGGGCGTCTGTTTTTAAGTATCTATGGTTTTCACATTATTCATTTAAAAAGTTGTGGTGCATTCATTTGCACAATTTTGGATCTTTATTATTAGTAAGAAATTACTGCATTTCTCACAACACATTCCAACACACCAGTTTGTTGAGACACCTCCCTTAAGAACAGCTGCTCTAGAGGATTAAACTCCAAAGACCATTCCAGACCAAGGTGAAAGAACAAGTGAACTAAAAGAAACCTCCACCACAACACATTGAGAAGGGATCAACCCTATCCAAAGCAAATTATTCCCTTCCCCTCCACATTCCTGAGCAGCTATGCATGTTCTTCCTACACTTAGATGCTTACAATTCTTGGTCAAGAAGTCAATTATGACAAGTAAGAGCCAAGACGTTGGGTTTTTTCTTTATGGACACCCTTCCTGAAATGTGAGTAACAAGGTGTGGCTGTCCTTGCTGGCAGTATCCTGTGTTCTCACCCTGCGCCAGTCTTGGCGAGTCTCAGAGCATTTCTCTTCCTCTCCAAGAGAAAATCTATTCCAGGAGGCATCAGTGAGCGGTAAGAGACTTCACTGAAGATTCTTTAAGGTGGAGTCTGCTTTATCTCCAGCACCTAAAACATACCCTGGCTCAAAAAGGGGGCATAATAAGGAACAAATGAATGAATGGGAAATCAATAAAAGTCCCCATTGCACCTGTGGGTCTGTTTTGCCACCATGTTGACTAACCCAAATTCTGAGAATGCCTCTAAAATTTCTTTTTTTCTCTTTTTAGAGACAGAGTCTCACGCTGTTGCCAAGGCTGAAGTGCAGTGGTGTGATCAAGTTTACTGTAGTCTCAGACTCCCAGGCTCAAGGAGTCTTCAGCCTCCGTAATAGCTGGGACTACAGGCATGGGCCACTGCACCTGGCTGATTTTTTTAAACTTTTTGTGAAGACAAGGTCTCGCTATGTTGCCCCTGCTGGTGTCGAAGTCCTGGCCTCAAATAATCCTCCCACTTCAGCCTCCCAAAGCACTGGAATTACAGGCGTGAGCCACTGCACCTAGCTTGCCTCTGGGATTTCCACTTTCACATATACTTCCTATAAATCCTGCCCTTAGGTCAAAATAGCCATGCTGTTATCATAAACACATACTTACCATAAATCCTGCCCTTAGGCAAATTCCCTATAGAGCCTAAACCCTGGGTCTGCGGGGTGACGGTGCAGTGATCCACCATCTCATGGCCGCCTGAGACATGGCTTCTGTTCTTAAGTTCCCGTTAAATGTTTCTCTCTGAGAAGCTGGATTTATTGGCCTCTTTCTTCAGCTTCTTAGCTCCCTGGGCCTTTGGGATAGGTTTGCACAGACCTGCTTATCCAGGAACACCCTCCTCGAGCCTCATCTCATTCCGTTTCCTGTTTGCAGGTCCTCTATGTGGGCCCTTCCTCATTCCAGGGTCTCCCCTCACCACCCTGCCATCCGATACCCCCCTCTCCTCTGCAGAGCTCTCCCCAGAGATTCCTCCAATCTGCCATCTTCATCCCCAGCACTTCACTCTGCACCTCTTAATTTTTGGGCCAGTTTTTTTTTTAAACTATTTTCTTTTATTTCAATCATTTTTGAGGTACAAATGGTTTTTGGTTACATAGATGAGTTGTATAGTGGTGAAGTCTGAGATTTTAGTTCACCGAGGGCCCTCTTGAGACTCCCCACTTCCTTTGAAAGCAGCAAGAGATTGTAAATAACAAAGTACTTTTCCTCTCACAAATAAAACTTTCCTGTCACTCGCATATTTGTCATTGTTCTGCTTCCAATAAGCAGCCATCTCTTTTTTTTTTTTTTTTTTGAGACGGAGTCTCGCTCTGCCGCCCAGGCTGGAGTGCAATGGCCGGATCTCAGCTCACTGCAAGCCCCGCCTCCTGGGTTTACGCCATTCTCCTGCCTCAGCCTCCAGAGTAGCTGGGACTACAGGCGCCCGCCACGTCGCCCGGCTAGTTTTTTGTATTTTTTAGTAGAGACGGGGTTTCACCGTGTTAGCCAGGATGGTCTCGATCTCCTGGCCTCGTGATCTGCCCGTCTCGGCCTCCCAAAGTGCTGGGATTACAGGCTTGAGCCACCGTGCCCGGCCACGCAGCCATCTCTTAAAGGGCAAGGGATCTTACCTGTTGAAATCCAATGTGATCTGTGTAGTTTGTGGATGTGGAGGGAAGACGTCTGTTAATGTAATACTCTGCATCAAGTGGGATCTTTATGTTCTTGGACTCTCAGAACAACAAGAAAACCTCAGAAATATCAATATGGTATCAAGTGGAATGTGTTGCAATTAGAAGGAATTAAGTTCTTTCCTTGTTTCCCCATAGACAGGGTCCTCTTAGAAGTGGGATTTCATGAACTTCAAGCAAAGAAAATATGAGTTTGCTGAAGACAATAATGCAACAAGCACAAACACACGAACTTAGGCAGACTTCACAAAAGTTCCTTAATTCTTTCCAGTAACAGGCAAAGAGAAAGAATTCCTACTTTGCTAGCTCTTTCGTTCTTTTCTCCTACCTCTTCTAAACTTTCCCTATCTCTGTACCCTTTCCATATCTACCCTACACACACGCGCGTGCACACACACACACACAGAAACATAGACAAGATGTGTTAAGATTACCTGGCAGACTACTAAACAAAAGTCAAACTTATATGATTTATGGTTAAAAATCTATTTTTCGCTAACAATTTTCTCCTTTAAAAACCAGTTCCAATAGTTCAGCTTCTTCTCAAATGCTCTTTTTGTGGTAATATTGTATATCTCCACTCCCTTCCCTGGAACTTCATTTTTATTTGATTTTATTGACGCTGCTCTATTGGAATGTGTATCACTTGAGCCCCCATGGAGAACGGAGCAGGTGTGAGTAAAGCAAAACATCTTTTGTTAATAGAAGTACACCCTGGGAGTTCACGGAGATGCTATAATTTCAATTGCTTTTATGAAAATTCTGTAAATTCCTGTGTTGTGAATTTTGAACAGAGCTTAGGAGACCAACAGTCTTTAATACAAGTCAAAAACATGCTTATTTCTGTAACTGAAATAAATGTTCTGCTTGCTTTCTTTCAAAAAAATAATTGCAGGTATTTAATTGGACTGTTTAAACTGTAGAAAATCATATTAACTTTCAGTCTGGCTCTTGCCAAAATGGAGGTTTCACTGTGGTCAGCCTACAGGAAGATGACTTTGGTTTTCCGGGTAACTTCTTGAAGCGTGAAGAAGAGCTTAGCCCACCTTTATGTGGGGTCGAGAATGACTTCACAACTGCATTGTCCATTCCCTGCTCAAGTCTTTGTACATATTTACATTGAAAAACCTAGAGAATGTGAACAGATTCCCCCAACCTCTCAGCTTGAGGGGGTGTTGTTTTATTATAATTCTCTCTCTGGGTCTAGCCCTCTTGGATCCACTGCCACAGAGACTCTGGGGGTGAGGTCAAGCCTAGCTTTCTTCCTGGTTTGGGGCCAGACATGTATGGTGTTGCACTCTCCTAAGCTGGAAGGAAAGACGTAAGCTTGGTATATTACAAAATTGCATGTGTCATTAGCAAAAGATGTCAGAATGCTTTATTTAAAACTTTGTTTTCTCAGGTTGTAGTGCCCAAGTGTATCTTGGCATAGACAACTTCAGCTTCAAAAATTCCAAGACGTATAAAGAGTTTCACATAGCTGAGGCTATTATAGTTGGTTATATGCCACTAACACCTTTTCCCCCTTCTTTCTTACTGAGTGAAGTGATGACTGCATTTCTACTAAAAATTTCGTTCTCTTCTCCTGGCAACCACAGGGTCTATTCTTGACGGGATCATTTGTCTGTTCCAAAAAGAAAAATGTGGAATTTGCCATGGTGTGAGATCTTTGAGGGTTTCTTAGATAAAGCGTTTAGAGTAAAAGCGTTCACTATTCTAGAACAAGTTTCAGAAGGATTATCTAGCAGTCTGCCCTGGTAAACTTGCCAAATTGCTCGTACTTGGCTAGAAACCATGGGCACTCTAAGGTCCACCTTCTCCCTGTAGAGCAATAGAGTGTTTTTTGCTAGGAGCTAAGCATACTCATTTCATGTTTGGGAGAGTTTTTCAACCTGAAGATAAACTCCTTTAAAGGATTTGTTTTAACCGACAATTAGACGGCTTCATGTCTACTTATGCTGAAATGAAGGTCACCTATAAAGAAGAAGAGAGATGCCTTTTTAAACATATTCCCTCATGGTTTCTGATGCTACCTGGCAACTGGGTGGTGAACTAACAAGGGCTCAGAGTATTTTACCCTACTAACTTTTCTCATCAGACTCTTATAGGGCATCGCTGTTTAAATGTAAAGAACTTGAGGATGCTCCAGTACAGCCCAGAAACTTCTTTGGAAACACAGTCTTTATGGTCAGGGACTAAGTCTAGTCTCCCAGGAAGGTCCCAGCCTTTGCTGGTGACCTCAGCACATAGCAATGGAACCTGACTGGACTGAGTGTACTCACGTCTGTCCCCAGAAACCTTGCTTTATTTCCACAGCTACATTACCTCAGCCCTTCAAAGTTGCCACAAGCAATGTTGGAATTTAAGGTCGGTCCCCTTGGCCACAATGAGTAAGAACATTTGCTGAAAAATAGCAAATGGGTGTGGAAAAATAAAGCAGGGGAATATTCAATCAGAGGGTGCATGAAATCAACAGAGTAAGAGATGCGCCACGATGCTCTCAAAAGTTCTGAAGCCATCCTGCTACCAGTACTGACTCCAAGTGTCTTGGGACCGAAATATACCACTAAAATGGTATGATCCTTAAGAGAGGCTGTGCAGTGAATGGGGCTGTATGAAATAGCAGAAGTGATTCACAGGCTCAGGTGGGCCTGGCACACAATTCCCCCGAATCACCTGCTCACCTGCCCAGCCAGAGTTCAGTGAATGCAGGCATATGATGGAAAAGAGGGGCAGTGTGGTGAGAGTCAGGGAACCTGAGTTCAAGGTGCTGAACTGCCCTGCATGAGTCCCGTGCCTTTTGGTAAGTCATTTTCATTCTCAGAGCCTCATTTCTCAGTAGCAAAAGGAGAGGTTTGGACCATTCAGTATCCAGCTCTTTGGTCCCAGAATAGAATCTTCCTGCACATGCTTGCATTGCGATACTGCCCATGACCCAACTCTCTTTCATGCCCAGCAGGTCATGCAAAGGGAGCAGCAGTGACGTGGTAAGTTCAATGATAAGTATACTGGGCTTCTGGGAGGAAGGTCTCGGGTAGCCAGAACTTTAAAGAGGACACCCACATGGGGCAGTACAGCCAAGACCAGCTGCTGGCTTCACCTTCTACCCAGGAAAGGAAGAGATTAGCTCTGACATCTCATTTCTCTGGCAACTCAGCTGCAGGAAACAGCACACCTAACCACCCAGATCCTGTGCTAGTGAGGAGCGGGTGTTTTTCAGCTGTGTCCTTACAACACCCTTCCAGCTCATGCCTTTCTCCCCTCTTGGCCACAGAAATTCTGAGTTATTTTAAAGTAACATGAATGCAGTCCTGTAGGTAAGCAGATTCACATTTATACCTCATTCCCATGCAGCAAAATAGCAATTGTGTGTGTCAGGGATAATATTATGGTATAGGTTTATTCAATTACAGCACTGTGGCTTGTTCATGGATGGTCAGTATTCATAGTTCTTGAAAATAATTGGAATCTTATTGTCATTTAACGTCCAGGTACCAGAATTTCTAGATAATAACTAATAAAACTGAAACCAGGCATTCTCCAATATTAAATATGTAGGCGAATGTTAAAGTTTTGGAGTGTTTCTTAAAATACAGATTCCCAGGCCATGCCACCAGAAATCCTAGATTAGTAGATCTGGAGAAGCCCGGGAGTTCGCACTGTAAATGGGTACACTAGGTGATTCCAAAACTCGTGGTGGGAGGGGACGCGGCTGGGGAGATACTGATCTCAATCCCAGCCCTCTGCCAGTTTCCCTTTCCCAGACGCCTGTCTCCTGTTTCAGACCTTAACTGGTTCTTCCTGAATCAGCCAAACAAATCTCCTTCCTGTCTCCCATCTCCAAACTTAGTTTATGTGGATTTCCTGGGCACCAAGTCTGAATTCACAAGCAAACATCATCCCACCTGACTCAAGAACGACTCCCATGAGCCTGAGTTCCAGTCTTTCCTGTTCCTTCCTTTAGATTTCCCATTTGGCTGATCATTTGACTGCAGGGAGCTCAAATTGGTACCCTGAATGTTTCTACTTGCTACATTATAGTTCAACACCCTAATATTTCTCCTGGAAAATGCCTTTCAGTTCTAGCATGGGATTCCAGACTCTTTTCTCCCAAGGAAAAGGCTCTAGAGACTCCTTGGTCTCTCCACACTTCCTAGACATAGGAGTGGGACATCTCACTCCCGGAACCTAGTGAGCGGGTCCAAGAGAAGAAACTTCCCCAGGGATGGGGGCAGGGTTGTTGCAGGGGTGCGGCCTCCAGATGGCCTCCCCTGGGCTGCTTTTCTGTCTTGGGTCTATTAATTCATTTTCTTCCAAGAATTCTTGGGCTTGTCCCATTGCTTTGATTTCCACTGTACCCACCTGTTTCTTGGGATCAAGGTTTCCTTCCTTCTCTGGCTCCTAAGCCTTGGGATCAGCCATAAATACCCTCCTACTCTCTGACTCCTGAAGTAAGCCACAATCCTTTAATCCTTTTGAAGTTGGAAACAGCTGGAAACAGGCTGAGGGTAAAAAGAGCAGAGACCCATGAATGTTAAGTACAAAGTCTCCCTGGCCACTCTGTTCCCCTAGACACATGTCTGGGGACATATGTCTCCCAGACATATGTCCATGTAACTGAAGCCTGAGGCCAGGGTGCTTCCCGGGGCACCCTGCCTTCTTGGGAGCCCCTCCCAAATCCCCTCTCCCTGAATCCCAGACTTGTCTTCCTCTACCGGTCTCTCTATCTCTCTTCAGTAGTCCTTCTCCTGATTTCATGATGTTATTTATTTCATTTCATGCTTCCCTCCACCAGCCCTACCCCCACAGGAGAGAAGAAAATTGGAACGACACTATTGATAGGCCTCCAAAAGATCCCAAGAAAGATCCCTCTACGTTGTAGAGAAGCAGACTGTTCTCCCAGTATCAACTTCTTTTTGTTTTAAACCCAAAAAAGTCCACATTCTCTTCCTCCTGGGAAACAGGGCTGGCACGACACCATGATAGGACTTTTGGAGCTGGCATCTGAGAGGCACTGGAGAACTAGCGGGTGATGACACCCACTGGCACTCAACCAGGAAGCGACATTTTTGTCTGTCCACCATGTGGCCCTTCTTCTCTGTTTCATGTCACAGAACACTTTCCCACAGATGGTCTCTCTGAATTAATATATCTGTCCATGCCTGAGAGGAGGTTCATCTGGCTCATTCAGGGTTCACCATGAGCCCGCAGAAGGAAGTCACGTCCACATCCACCTATGGAGCCATTCTGGCCGCAAAAGCAACATTTGCCAAGGCTGTTCCATGTAGCCATTCCATGGGCAGCCTCAGGAGCTGAAAGCCTGGGTTCAAAGCCCAATTCAACACTCATATAACCCTCAGCAAGCCATTGAACTTCTCTGTGCCTCTGTTTCCTCATCAGTAAAAGTGGAGCAGTAAAAAAACACCTTCTAAGGATTGCAGTGAGAATCAAGTGGGTTAACCCATAAAAGGCACTTAGTGCAAGGACTGTATTCGTCGTTCACCTCAGTTCTCTAAGTATAAACCCCTCCTCCTACTATTTCACTTCCATCTATATGCCTCCTTTGCTTACTCCCCGGCTCCCTCAAAACTCGCCAGTTCAATCCAAGTTGTAACCTCTTCCAGACAGTCAAAAGCAACATGTTTCTTAGTAAGTTGCTTTGGAATTTTTCTAAACATGTATAGAAATTTTAACACCTTTTTGATCATATCAGATAATCTAAAATGCAAATTAACTCACACACAGTTGATCAATAGGTAATGAGGTTAGTAGAACCAGAAAATTGTTTTGGTTCACGGATCTTTCTCTAGGCAAGGGGCGCCATTCTAGCAGCAATAGAATTGTAACCTTCATCAGCAAGGGTAAAAGAAAACCCAGATTGATTACCACACTGACACCTATAAACGATTATTACTATTTTTACTTTAAGTTCTGTGCTGAACGTGCAGGTTCGTTATGTAGGTATACATGTGCCATGACGGTTTGCTGCACCTATCAACCCGTCATCTAGGTTTTAAGCCCCACACGCATTAGGTATTTGTCCTAATGCTCTCCCTCCCTCCCCTTGCCCCCCAACCCCCAACAGGCCCTGGTGTGTGATGTTTCCCTCCCTGTTTCCATGTGTTCTCATTGTTCAACTCCCACTTATGAGTGAGAACATGCAGTGTTTGATTTTCTATTCCTATGTTAGTTTGCTGAGAATGATGGCTTCCAGCTTCATCCATGTCCCTGCAAAGGACATGAACTCATTCTTTTTTATGGCTGCATAGTATTCCATGGTGTTAAATTATTTTAAAGTAACATGAATGCAATCCTGTAGGTAAGCAGATTCACATATATACACATTTATTATATGTGCCACATTTTCTTTATCCAGTCTATCATTGATGGGCATTTGGGTTGGTTCCAAGTCTTTGCTATTGTAAATGGTGCTGCAATAAACATACATGTGCATCTGTCTTTACAGCAGAATGATTTATAATCCTTTGGATATATACCCAGTAATGGGATTGCTAGGTAAACAGTTATTTTTAAGCAAATAAACAATACTGGCCTCTGGGTCAGCCTCCATAGAGAAGTGAAGCCCAGCCTGTGCTGTGAGGCTCTCTTCTTGGGACAGATAGATGCCTCAGGACCCACCTTACCAGCAGCCCAGGGCCTCCTCCACCTGCCCTGTTGATTCTCATGTCAATGTGGCCAGCATAGCTACTCTATTGCTCCACAGCAGCATTTTCGAGCTGCACTGAGCCATCTAACTGGGCTGTTAAGGTTATTGTTTCGGGAACTTTTTGTTTTTATCCTGCTCTGGTTACAAAGTTGCATAGTTTTGAGTGGCCTGCTCCAACCACAATTTTTGCTAAATTTGGTTACTTTAGTACACGGTTTTGCAGAACACAGGGTTTTGTAAGAAAACACATATCAAGTTAAAGCAGAAACACCTGTATTATTATCCCTACTTTGAAGACATTTTTCAGTGTATCCACATTTTCTTTGTAACTGGATTTCAAGTCCTTACGTTAAGTCTTGAAATTACCACAAAGAAAACTTATGGGCTCATTTGTATGGAAATTAGATAGTGTTATAATACTCTTTCACTCAGGTAGTATTGATCCAGTGCGGACTGATTTATAAGATCAGTTGAAGATACTGTCTAGACTTCAGTTTTTGAGCTACATGAGTTATCTCAGAAACTGAGCATGGCCTCCCTCCCTCCCTCCCTTTCTTCCTTCCTTCCTTTCTTCTGTCACTCTTGGATAGGAGGGCTAATTTTATTAAAACCTATTTCTTGACAGCACAGCGGATTGTGCCTGTAGTCTCAGCTACTTGGGAGGCTGAGGCAGGAGGATCACTTGAGCCCAGGAGTCCAAGGCTGCAGTGAGCAGTGATGGCACCACCACACTCTAGCCTGGAAAACAGAGCAAGACCCCTTCTCTTAAAATTTTTTTTTTTTACCTGTTTCTTAGTGACCGTTTCATTTTCAGTGTTGTCAGTATGATATATCGTACTAAGAGAATAATTTATATTCCTTGAAGGAGAAATAAAAATGATATTGCACAATGTGAATTTAGAGAGATTACTTAGGTGTTTATTTGTTTGGATATTTCACATATAGGGTCTCCATTACCTTGCCGTGTGATATGTGATTCATTTGCCCAAAATGATGATGACATCAAATCAAAAAAACATAACTGATGTTCATACAGAATATACCCCTTGCTATGAAATCCATCCAGATCAAATCCTTGTTAAGTCCAGGCTCAGTGGCTAACTCATGTAATCCCAGCACTTTGGGAGGCCGAGGTGGGTGGATCACTTGAGGTCAGGAGTTCGTGACCACCCTGGCCAACATGGTGAAACCCTGTCTCTACTAAAAATACAAAAATTAGCTGGGCATGGTCGCAGGTGCCTGTAATCCCAGCTACTTGGGAGGCTGAGGCAGGAGAATCACTTGAACCCGAGAGGCAGAGGTCGCAGTGAGCTGGGATCGCGCCACTACACTCCAGCCTGGGTGACAGAGCAAGATTCCATCTCAAAAAAAAAAAAGAAAAAAGAAAAAGAGAAAAAAAAATTCCTGTTGTATTAGGTTGGCGCAAAAGTAATCACGGTTTTTGCTATTAAAAGCAAAATGGCAAAAATCGTGATTACTTTCGCCCCAACCTAATAACATTTACACTTACCATTCTCTTCACATACATTATTTAATTTAAAAATCATCTCAATATCATATAAGTTAGTAGCCTATGTTTGTTCAATGCTTATCGTGTGCCAAGTCCTCTTCTTTTTAAACAAATGCCTTTATTTCCATAGGTTATTGGGAAATAGGTAGTATTTGGTCACATGAGTAGGTTTCTCAGTGGTGATTTTGATATTTTGGTGCACCCATCACCCAAACAGTACACACTGAACCTGATTTGTAGTCTTTTATCCCTCACCCCCTTCCCACCCTTTCCCCCTCAGTCCTCAAAGTCCATTGTGTCATTCTTATGCCTTTACATCCTCATAGCTTAGCTCCCACTCATGAGTGAGAACATACGATGTTTGGTTTTCTGTTCCTGAGTACTTTACTTAGAATAATAGTCTCCAATCCCATCCAGGTTGCTGCAAATGCCATTAATTCATTCCTTTTCAGGGCTGAGTAGTATTCCATCATATATATACACACATTTCAGTGGTAATTTATTTATCCTCAAATCACCTCTTAGAAGGTAAGTGCTCAATTTTCAGGAAAGGAAATTGAAGCCCAGAGGGGCTAATGTGCCTAAGGTCAGACAGCTAGTGTGTTGTGAAGCAGACACTGACAGCCCAGCATGTGGCTCTAGAGCCTGCAGCACAAATGTCTCCGCCCCTCAGCACCACCATGCTGCCCTATGGAGGGAGAAACATCATTTACATTATGTAGTTGAAGAAGCTGAGGCTTGGAGAGGTTAAGTTTCTGTTCCAAAGCCACAGGTGTTAAGTGGTAAAGCAGGATTTGAGCTGAAAACACATGCACTTGACCTCTTGGGTCCCTCCTGAATTTTATGCCCCTCTGTTGTTGCAGGCTCCTATAACTTTATGTATCTTCTCCCTTGAAGATTTTTAAGGCTTCAGGCAGAAAAACCTAATGCATTGCACGTATTACTTTTAAATTTATATATTTATCATTTATTTCTAAAGTGTATGCAGACATATCTGGTTGAAACAGGAGGTCTTTAGTAAAAAGACATCAATTTGAAAGAATTCTCAAAAAAAGTTCTCAAATGTGTAAAGACTTTTTTTCTCCATCTAAAAACTATTCGAATGAACTGGGCAAAAGACTGGCCATTCCTGATAGCTTTGAGATTCCTTCCAATTTCTCTTAAAGTTCTCCAGGAAGATAAACAAAAAGATTAAATGGGGAAATGAAAGCTGAGAAGACCATATGCAAAACACCAGCCTGATTCTCCACTCTCTGTATCACTCAAAAGGGATTGTATAGAGCTGCACATTTTTTGGATTAAAAGTTACACACTCCATAGCCCGAACCAAAACAGGACAGACACTCCCAGAGGAGACTGGGCCTGCTTCTGAGTCATGCATTCTGTTACTGTGAAACATCAGGTTAGCACTAACCAGAAACACAGACAGATTCCCCCACTTTTAAAGCAGTCAAAGTCAGATTTCTGCTGTCCACCCACCAGTTAGCATCTCCTGTTTTGTTTTGATCAATCTCTTCCACTGTTCTTCTTTGGCCAGAGTGGTGGTAGAAGGTGGATGGAGGAAAACAAGTGGGGAGTACTGGAGAAGCAATTTCGTAGCTCCCACTGGAAGAAGACACTCACGACATGCAGTTCCCAAAAGAGAAGGGATCCAAATCTAACCCTTTCGCCCATGAGATTGGCCCTAGATAAATCAACTGACCTGGGTTCTATACAGCAGCCTTATTCTCCACCCTGCATAGGAAAGGGATGCTGCCAGCATCCACATTCCCTTTCTAAGCCAGAACCTCCATCCCCCACGTGCTGTGAGCTGAGCCACTCTTGAGAGTTGACAGGAGCTGCCTCATTTGGAAATGTAATGTTCATCCAATGAGTGACACTGTGTAGAAGCCCAGACCCTTGCTTCAAGGGAGGACAATGCTGTGGGGTTGTTCACACTTCAGAGCTCCCCATGGGCTCAGGCTGAGACCAGACTTCGGCTGAACCCACAGTATCATCAAGCTCCATCCTTGGCCACATGCTGCTGTGTCTCTTACAGGTTTTACCCGCAAGCGCTGTCTCACCAAGTCACTGCACAATAATCTCCATCCCACGGCCAGGCATGGTGGTTCACGCCTGTAAACTCAGCACTTTGGGAGGCTGAGGTGGGCAGATCATTTCAGGTCAGGAGTTCGAGACAAGCCTGGTCAATATGATGAAACCCCATCACTACTAAAAATACAAATATTAGCCAGGTGTGGTGGCATGCACCTGTAGTCCCAGCTACTGGGGAGGCTAAGGCAGGAGAATCACTTGAACCCAGGAGGTGGAGGTTGCAGCGAGCCAAGATCATGCCACTGCACTCCAGCCTGGGTGACAGAGGGA
>NW_012117533.1:1556257-1560042 GCF_000951035.1 Colobus angolensis palliatus | reverse complement strand
CAGGATGGTCTCGATCTCCTGACCTCGTGATCCGCCCGCCTCGGCCTCCCAAAGTGCTGGGATTACAGGCATGAGCCACTGCGCCCAGCCGCTAACACTTTTAAATGCCAGATCTCGCAATAATTCACTCACTCACTATCACGAGAACAGCACCAAAGGGATGGTGTTAAGCATTCATGGAAGACCACATCCACCATCTAATCACCTCTTACCAGGCCCCAGCCCCCAGCCCCAACACTAGGGATAACAATTTGACATGAGATTTGATGAGGATGCAGTTCCAAACCATATCACTACATATAGCATAAAAAATTATACGTTAATTGATTGCTTATGTTATTGGTAAGGCTTCTGATCAACAGGAGGCTATTAATAGTTATGCTTTTGGGCATTCAAAAGTTATCTGTAGATTTTCAACTGCATGGGAGTCGACACTCCCGACCCCCACGTTGTTCAAGCATTAACTCTACTTGCCTATCTAAAACGGGAGATTTCATATCCAATTTCTAGTTTCTCTTAAAAAAAAAAAAAAAAAGCATCTGACCATATTAGGCTCCTCATTCCCATGTGGCAAGGTACTGGCCTCTCTCTTTTTAATTGAGGCATGTACTCTATAGTTTACTACAGTCCTCATTGCTCTCTCTGGCCTTCAACCTCCATACTTTTTTGCCTCTTAGTACCCTTTCTTCCTTCCCTTCCTTCCTTCTTAAACGTCTTCTTGGCTGGGTGCAGTGGCTCACGCCTGCAATCCCAGCACTTTGGGAGGCTGAGGTGGGCAGATTACCTGAGGTCGGGAATTTGAGACTAGCCTGACTACCATGGAGAAACCCCGTCTCTACTAAAAATACAAAAAATTAGCTGGGCGTGGTGGCACATGCCTGTAATCCCTGCTACTCGGGAGGCCGAGGCAGGAGAATCGCTTGAAGCTAGGAGGCGGAGGCTGTGGTGAGCCGAGATTGCCTATTGCACTCCAGCCTGGGCAACAAGAGCGAAACTCCGTCTCAAATAACAAAAAAACAAAAAAGTCCTATTTCCCTGGCTGGAATTCTGTCTCCCTTTATGCGCCCTTCGACTTACACCTCTATGTGGCATGGTCTATTCCATGCAGAATCCTGACTGATGGCACCTCTTCTCCATAGCCTCTACTGACTGCCCCCACCAAGTTAATCCTTGACTCTTCTGTACTTCTTCTCTGGCACATGTATACCTGCATGTATTTACCTATAAACATTGGGCAGCAAATTTATATTGAGAGACTAGAATACAACAGACACTCTGTGAGGGGTTTCACATATAAAATGCTCCAGGGTAGCATGGAGTACATAGTTGGTGGAAAATGCCAGGATCACAGGTTGTGCAGGGCATCATGGGAGGATACAGGAAAGCCCACTCCATCTGAACCAGACTACCTGGAGTAAATGACTCACTTGATCTGAGATTTGAAGGACAAGGAGAAACTAGCTTAGCTAACAAGTTAAGGAAAGGTGAATTTCAGGGAAAGAAAGCAGTACCTGAGAAGGCACACAAGCCTAAAGTTTGGTGGCAAGAACACAATATAGGTCTTTTTTTTTAATATCAAGCCTATCATGCTGCTTTGTTTTCATAACCAGCAATGCAAAAATTAAGGAAAAAGTTTTCACAAGCACAGTCAATCAAAACTGGATGAGGACATGCAAGGCTTTCTCACTTACTTGGAGTTAAATAAGAACCCATTGTATCCAAAGCTTTTCCAAAGTATTTTCTGGAAGTTGCAATGAAATCAAATCTGATTCCCCAAATCTCCTCGTGGGGATCATTTAGCAAATAAAAAATGTAAGTGAGTAACAATTTCCTCCCAAACTTCCAAATTAAATTTTTTGCTATAATGTCACAAAAATTATTACCTGAATTTATCTTGCAGGCAAATTAGATGATGTTTTACATTCTTTCCCCCATGAAATCACTTTCAAGAATTAAGTCAGAAAGAGAAGAGGCCAATTTTAGCAGCAATTTGCTCTCGCTGTAGCTGGATTTTGGTTAAAACTGCCTGAAGTAAACTTAATACACACTCATATCACGATCTACCTCTTAAAATTTCAGGTTCCACATACAAAATTCCAACTGAATCTGCCAAATATGCAAAGCCCCAATGAAAAGTATTAGTTTTAAAAGTTTGAAGTTATTGGTAGCTTACTTAACATTCTGAAAATGAAATCCCTGTATTCTTCAGCCAAATATCTTTCCTTGTGATAACTTGGAAACTTCAGGATAGAACATGAGAACTTTGCCATGAGCATTCAGGTTCTCACAAAGCAAGGCATGTATTCTAGTACTTTCCATGGGATTGACAACCTTGATAATAATATGAACAAATCTCATATTTGTTTGATTGCCAGGCAGGGTTTTGGATGCTTAGCAGTGAATACCTGATTTTTTTTTTCCTGTCAAATTCCTCACTGTGAATTCCACATTATTGGAGCATTATTAAATGCACATTCTTATCAATTTAAACAAAAATTTTAATTATTGCATGTTTTAGAGGCATGGTCACTCTCTGTCACCCAGACTGGAGTGCAGAGATACAATCATAGCTCACTACAGCCTCAACCTTCTGGGGTCCAGCAATGCTCCCACTTCAGCCTCCCAAGTAGCTGGGACAACTGGCATACATACAACACCATGCCTGGTTAATTTTTCTGTTCTTTTTTGTAGGGACAGGGTCTTGCTATGGTGCCCAAGCTAGTCTCGAACTCTGGGCCTCAAGCTATCCTCCTGCCTCAGCCTCACAACATGCTGAGATTACAGGCATGAGCCAGTACACCTGGTCCTGTTATCAATTTTTAATATCTCATTTGTTTGGAAGAATTTTGACAGAGCTTCAAAGACTTTATTAGGTTTAGTGGTAGCACCACAAGCTTGAGAAAATAGTTCCTTTTTTTCTGCATCCTCTTTAACCACAAGTTATGCAGAAGCACATGGTGTAGCTCAAAGTTCTTGGGGGAAATCAGAAGATGTATCAAACTAATGATAAGAAAATGCAGGCTGGGTGCGGTGGCTCATGCCTGTAATCCCAGCACTTTGGGAGGCCGAGGCGGGCGGATCACCTGAGGTCCAGAGATTGAGACCATCTTGGCCAACATGTGAAACCCTGTCTCTACTAAAAAATACAAAAATTAGCTTGGCTTGGTGGTGCACACCTGTAATCCCAGCTACTCGGGAGGCTGAGGCAGGAGAATCGCTTGAACCTGGGAGACAGATGTGTGTTTTTGGCCTGTGTTAAGACTAAATTACAGTGGACTCTTGAACAACATGGGTTTAAACCGGTGGATCCATTTATACATGGTGACCTTTGCTACCCCTGAAACAACAAGACCAGTCCCTCCTCTGCCTCCTCCTCCTCCCCGCAGCCAGCTCAGCATGAAGACATTCAGGATGAAAACCTTTATGATGGAAACTCCACTTCCACTTAATGAATAGTAAATGTTCTTCTCTTAGGATTTTCTTAATAACATTTTCTTTACTCTAGCTTACTCCATTTTAGGAATACAGCATACATATAATGTAGGTATTAGTCTGTTCTCACACTGCTATAAAGAAATACCTAAGACTGGGAGATTTATAAAGAAATGGGGTTTTTGGCTCTGCAGGCTGTACAGGAAGTATAGCAGCTTCTGCTTCTGGGGCAGCCTCAGGAAGCTTCCAAACATGGCGGAAGGCAAAGAGGGAGCAAGAAGTTTTACATGGCAGGAGCAGGAGCAAGAAAGAGACTGGGGAAGTAGTAACACTTTTTTTTTTTTTTTTTTTTT
>NW_012117533.1:1533829-1556207 GCF_000951035.1 Colobus angolensis palliatus | reverse complement strand
AAAAAAGAAATGCAATGATTTGATCTTTTGCAAAACTCAGAGTGTCATGTCAGCAGGTAAGACATTCTAATGTGTGACTGTAGATTCCAAGAAAGAAAAATTCTGGAATAGCTTCTACATATTCATTCAAATAAACTTGTGGCAGCACTCAGAACGCATAGTTCTTTGAGAATTTCTTCAGCATTGTGAAATTTTGTTCTCCAGTGATTAAAAGGGCTACTGATATCGTTTGGCTCTGTGTCCCAAATCCCATCTCGAGTTGTGATCCCCATGTTTTGCGGTAAAAGCCTGGTGCAAGGTGATTGGATCATGGGGGCACATTCTTGCCTTGTTGTTCTTGTGACAGTGAATGAGTTCTCATGAGACCTGATGGTTTTAAAGTGTGAAACATCCCCCCTCACTCTCTCTGCCTCTCCCTGCCACCATGTAAGACGTGCCTTGCTTCCCCTTTACCTTCAACCATGATTGTAAGTTTCCTGAGGCCTCCCTAGCCATGCAGAACTGTGAGTCAATTAAACTTCTTTTCTTTAAAAATTACCCAGTCTCAGATAGTTCTTTATAGCAGTGTGACAACTGACTAATACAGCTACTTTATACAAAATCTTTACAGCCATTACAACATCTTCTGTATATGTTCCAATATTAATATTATATATGCAGATAATTGCACTCTGTAATAATAAAGGCTACCCGTATAAAAACAATTTGTATAAATTTGATTTAAATGCATTAAAGCTAAGAGAGGGCTACATGGTTCCTTTGACTGGTGTTTTCTTCACATAAAACACACTGAGGAAGTTGAATCCCTGTTGCTTGCAATATACCTGGATCTAACTTTGATATACAAGTAAGTCTCATCAGATTTCAGTGTTTGGGCTGCCATCTTCAGCTGCCTTATAGACGAAAAACATTAATGAGGAGTATTTTCAAGAGTGCCAAGCTGGTTTTGAAGAGTAATTAGTGCTGCTAATGGCAGTTGCTACATGACTGCCTAGTTTCTTCTCATACCTGAATCTTATAAGCACACTATTTGTTCATTCTATGAGTACAAATATGTTGGAGGTCTAAAATATGCCACCCATTAGAAACCCAAACCTCGATATCATACAATATACCATGTAACAAACTGCACATGTGCTCCCTGAATCTAAAATAAAAACTAAGGCTGGATGCATTGGCTCACATTTGTAATCCCAACACTTTGGGAGGTGAAGAGCGAGGGTCACTTGAAGCCAGGAGTTCCAGACCAACCTGGGCAACATAGCAAAATTCTGTCTCTACAACTGTTTTTTAACAAACAGCCAGGCATGGTGATGCATTCCCGTAGTCCCAGCTACTTGGGAGGCTTAGGTGAGAGGATTGCTTGAGTCCAGGAGTTTGAGGCTGCAGTGAGCTATGATTGCACCACTGCACTCCAGCCTGGATAATACAGTGAGGCCCTATCTCAAAAAATAAAATGAAATAAGATGCTACCTTTTAATAGAGATTTAGGCAAGGTTTAAAATATTTTTTATGACTCTCTGATTTTTGTTGTTGCTGTTTGTTTGTTTGTTGAGATGGAGTCTCACTCTGTCACCCAGGCTGGAGTACAATGGCACGATCTCGGCTTACTGCAATCTCCACCTCCCAGGTTAAAACAATTCTTTCACCCCAGTCTCCCCAGTAGCTGGGATTACAGCCACCCACCATCATGCCAGGCTAATTTTTGTATTTTTGTAGAGACAGGGTTTCATCATATTGGCCAGACTGGTCTTGAACTCCCGACCTCAGGTGATCAGCCCGCCTCAGCCTCCCAAAGAGTGATTTTTAATTTACTGTTGGACTGAACTCCATTGTTAAACAATATAAGATATATAAAGAAAAACGAATCATTCCCCAGCCTCTCTAAAAACTAATCCCTCTGATGTAAATCAAGTTATCCATCTACCCTATTCTTCCTGTACCTATAAATGTATTCATACTTACATTAACATACACACAAACATGCAGTGTTTTTATCTTATAAAATAAAATGGTATTATATTGCACATTTTCTTGCAACTTGTTTTATCACTTAACAGTTTCTCATAGATGATCCAGCTGGTCCATAGACGGATGTATAACTCATTTTCATTTTAAGGAACACCATAAACTGAGATTCTGATTTAATTTAAATTAAAATAGAGAAGTTTTTTTTAATCATACTATATTTCCATCCAGTAACACGGCATAAGTTTTCATTTTGTAAGGTTTACTTTATATTCTTCAAGAAAAAAGATTTACATATAGACACTGTAATTTTTTGTTAAATTTTTAAGTTTTTTTCTTGCCTGTTGGGAAGAGGGCTTTATTTTCCACTTATATTTAACTGCTTTTTGTGAGTATGGTAAATTGTATTATTTGTCATTAACTACTCCCTCCTTGGTTAGAGGACTATACATCCATGCATGTTGGGTATAATTTACAATACTTTCAGAGATGAAGCATGCTTCCTCCCCCCATTTGGGCTGGCCATGGGATTTGTTTTGGCCGATGAATGTGAGTGGATGTGACATAAGTACATCCAAATAGATGTTTTAAATCAGCTGTGTGATTCACTTGGCCTCTTGAGCTTCTGCTCCATGGCATGGAAATGTCCAGGTAGGGGCTGCTTCTTCATTCTAGATCCCAGAATGAGAAAGCTTGTGAAGCAGACCTCCCACTGACCCACAGTATGGAGCAGAGTAGCAGCCAACTGTGAAGAACTAGGAAGGGTCTATATTTCACTGTATTTTCAAGCCAATATGTTAACTTGTCAGTTTCATGGATGCTGACTAAAGACACTTGGGTTAGAGACAAAACACTTGATTACAGCAAAAGTCAGAATGTCAGCATGTCTGTGTTGGTTCCCTGAGTCTTCATTTTCGGTGATGACGTGAATAGGCCCAGATGGATGCCTGAACAAATGCTGGGTTGCATTAGAGGAAAGGAACATAGAACTTAAATTCCATCATTTCATAGCAAGTAATGAGCAAGCCAGCTCTTTGTCCTAGAAGTAAAAATCACCTCCTCCCTCAAGGTTGCTGTTGTAAACACAACCCTGAGAAAAGGCTGGGTAGGAAATGATTAGGCCCTTGCATGCTTAGCACACCCAGCAAGATATGTAGGAACAAGAGCAACACATGGAGGAGAGTTTCCCAACATCAACCTTCAGCCCTCATGTAATGTCAGTGAGAAATAAATGTTTGCTCTTGTAAGCCACTGTGATGTAATTGTTTTCATATACAACAAAGTTGTAACTAGTACAAAGGACATTTGTATATTTATCTTATATCTTGCCACCTTATCTAATTCTCTTATTTTAAAACATGTTTTTAATAGTTTTGTGGGTTTTCTAGGTATAAAAATGTCTTTGCAAATAAAGTGAATTGCCTCCTTTCCCAAGTATTTATATTATTATGGTTTGTTTGGGTTTTTTGAACCTTCTGTATTAGCCTAAATCCTAAAACAATTTTAATCCAAATGATGATAGTAAATATGTCATTTATTAAGTTATTGTGTCTTACTTCCAAAGTCAACCTTTGTTACTCTGCTGGGAATGACCGGGCTGGAACTTCAAACCATATTTTTGCTTTGCAAGTTGGCTCCCATTAAACTTTGCTGATAGAGGTGCTTCACGGAGCTCACAGGCTGAATGAGGAGGAAGAGGCTTGTTCCTTCCTGCATGTTTTTTGGGGGCTTCCTATTTGCTTCTTTTTCTTACGAGTGGCATCCCACCAATGCTTCTTCATCTTGACAGCAGCAGTTCCTTCCTGTAGCAACAAGTGAACCCAATTGACAGTATTTCTAAATTTGGAAAAAATTGCCTCACTGCATCTCCCCCAGAGATACTATCAATACCTTCTACTCAGAGGTCTGAGCTTCATTTCTAAGACAGCCCTTCTCCAAGCTCCTAAGCTTTAATAAATCCAACCTCTTTTCTTGATCCCACCCAATCACAGAGCAGTAGCTGTTTTCTGCGGTTCCTGTTTCTGTGATCTCAAGTTCTCTTATTTTTAGCTACCTCATGAACGATTTAATACCTAGTTAATAATTCTTTAGATTAAATTCTCTCTGCTAAAATAACTGGTGTAGCTTCTGCTTCCTGACTGACCCTTAACTAATACATTAGGTATTCCAACTTATTTCCTGATTTTAACAACAGTTGCTTTAGGTATTTGCCTTTTAATATTATGGTTGCTGGTTTTGAGTTTTTGGCTAATCACTGTTGAAGTTTATCAAATGTGTTTCTTGTGTATATTTATAAATACATATATTTTCCTCCCTTAATAGTTAATATAATAAACTAGATATATCTCATAATGTTGACTCATCCTTATATTCCTGGAATTCATAACTAATAGTATAACACATATGTAGTACTTACTACGTATGTCCTAAAACTGTATACACACATACGTATACATATTCCCTTAATAAACCTATATAGGTTTATACAGTTTATAAATAGTTATAAATTCAGTTTACAAATACTTATAATTAGTGTTAATGTTGCCAAATTTGCATTACCAAATATTTATTTAGAACTTATATTCATAACTAAAATTGAACTATACTTAGAATTTTCTATCTTGTGGTTATTATTACTTGTTTTCTACCTATCTGATCTCCTCTGTTGAATTGAAAGATTTAAAAAAGTCAATGCCTTACTGATATTTTTCTCTTACAAAGTCTATATTATAGTATCTTGCACAGAGCACATGATTGATATACATGTTGAATGAATAAACACAGGTAATAGATCTGAAAGTAAGCATTTTTAACAAATTAGCATTTATTCTGTAATATAAAATTTTAATTTCATACATTAAAAGTATTTGTAAGGAATAAAAACACTTAACAATAGATAAATGTGGTGTTTAGGTTTTTCTGGGCATATGTGTTCATTTCAGAACTCAGAAATCTTTAAAGTTAATGCAGATCCTGTTTCTTTAAATGTCTCTTCACAGAATTTTAAAATTCTCCATTTAGTTAACAGCAATAATTGCTTTTGTACACTTAAGAGTTACTGTATTATGTTTTATGACACAGATTATATCAAAATTAGTTCTTTTTCCAGAAGATTAAAGAAAAATTAATAGAAGATATGCATCAAGGATTCTTAACGTATAAAACCATTTTCAACAGAATGCTTTTTATTTAAGTCAAAATTGGATTTCCATGGTTTGGGGCTTGAGGGTTTCTAAGGTTTTGCTCCTGCAGATTCAAGACTTGTACTGGACATCAAAGGTAATCATGTTACCCCTTCAAGACACTAGCTAAAGGAATTGGCAACTATTTACAATTTAGCTTTGCTTAAGTCCTTCTCTTCAAAGTAGCTATCAACAGGTCTTTTTTAATTATGTTTAAGGACAAGACATGTCCTTATTTATTTAAGTGTGTTTTAAAAATTGTATTTTAAGGACCTTCTGTGAACACAGCACAATACTGGGAGACAAATAAGAAAAGCAAAAATGTATCCTCTATTACCAAGGATCTTACAAGAGAGAGACCATATGCAAACTCAAATTTTATATTAGAAACAACAGTATAGGACAAGAATTTTTTTCAGTCCCAATAATACTAAAAAGAAAAATCCATCAAAATGGAAGGAATAGAGTGCTTACGGGGCACACTGAAGGTTTTTTTTTTTTTTTTTTTCTGTTTGGTTTTTGTAGTATTTTGTAGTTGCTTTAATTCCAGGTTCCAATTTCATGTGATTGGGGAGGTAATAATTGACCATTTATGATCATGATAACAAAGAACATTTTTCTCATATCCTCAGGCATGTCTGGAAGCAGTAATGTAAACAATAATAATGGGAATTATTTTATTCATTTTGAAAATTAAAATGTAAATATTTGTTTTTAAACTTCCTTACAGCCCTAAGGTTTATAACTGTAATTTTTACTATAAAGAAAGATTACTATGTATCCTTATTACTGAAAGACAGTAGTTTTACAAAGCCCAGGCTGGAATTATTTGAGAAAATATTTTTGAATTTATTATATATCCTAAAAGTGACATAAAATATATTTTATCAGTTCATTTCAGTTTATGTACCTCAACCTATGTGGTTTCAATGTGTGTGTATGTATCATACATCTCATTATGGCAAAAATCTACACAAAGTTCTGAAAACCATGCAATTTTAATGAAACTCATCTAAACTTTAGAAGTATGTGAGGGTATAGAACTATAGTTTGATTATATTAGGCATAGTTTATATTACTATCCTTTTTTTTTTTTTGAGACGGGGTCTTGCTGTCACCCAGGCTGGAGTGCAGTGGCATGATCTCAGCTCACTGCAACCTCCGCCTCCTGGGTTCAAGCAATTCTCCTGCCTTAGCCTCCCGGGTAGCTGGGACTATAGGCATGCGCCACCATGCCCAGCTAATTTGTGTGTGTGTGTATTTTTAAAATAGATGGAGTTTCACCATGTTGGCCAGGCTGGTCTTGAACTCCTGACCTCAAGTGATCCCCCGGCTCGTCCTCCCAAAGTGCTGGGATTACAGGCGTGAGCGACCATGCCAGGCCTATTATCCTATATTTTTAATCCAAGTTTTTACTTTTCTTCTCTATATAGATCCTTCTTATCATTGGTTTTCTTGGATGATGATTTAATGACAAGGAAAAAAGAAATACATATAGTTTGCAGGTTGTTAAGTGACACAAACATCTATTTCAGGGAATTAAAATGGCAACTTAGGGGAATTTTGTTTTCTTTTTCATTAGGTTTATTAAGAAATGTAAGTTTTATCATTCACATCGATTATGTTATATTTAAAAATACTAGAGCTGGCAATTTAAAAATCCACACCTCTGATTCCCAGGTTCAAGCGATTCTCCTGCCTCAGCCTCCCAAGTAGCTGGGATTACAGGCACACATCACCATGCCCAGCTAATTTTGTATTTTTCTAGTAGAGACAGGGTTTCACCATGTTGGTCAGGCCGGTCTCAAACTCCTGACCTCAAGTGATCCATCCACCTCGGCCTCCCAAAGTGCTGGGATTACAGGCATGAGCCACCGTGCCTAGTCCAAAACATATTTCAAGGCTATAGTAACCAAAACTGCATAGTACTCACATAAAAAGCAGACACACAGACAAATGGAACAGAAGTGACAATCCAGAAATAAATCTACATATTTATAGTCAATTAATTTTCAACAAAGGTGCCAGAACATACTTTGGGGAAAGGACATCTTTTTCAATAAATGGTGCTGGGAAAATTGGATATCTACATGGAGAAGAATGAAACTAGACCTGTATTTCTCACTACATACAAAAATCATTTCAAGATGGGTTAAAAACCTAAAAGTAAGACCTGAAACGATAAAACTATTAGAAGAAAACATAGGGTAAACACACTAGGACATTGGTCTAGGCAAAGATTTCATGGCTAACACCTCAAAAGCACAGGCAACAAAACTAAAAATCAGCAAATTAAACTACATAAAACTAAAAAGCTTTTGTACAGCAAAGGAAACAATCAGCAGAGTGAAAAAACAACCTGCAAAATCGGAGAAAATATTTGCGTATTTCTCCCTATTCATCTGCACTATTCATCTGACAAGGGACTAATGTCCAGAATATACAAAGTACTCAAACTGAACAACAGGAAAAAGACAAATAATACCATTTAAAAATGGGCTAAGGACAAGAATAGACATTTCTCAAAAGGAAACATACAAATGGCCAACGGGTTTGTGAAAAAATGTTCAATATCACTAATCATCAGGGAAATACAAATCAAAACCACAGTGAGGTATCATCTTACCCCAGTTAGAATGCCTATCATCGAAAAGACAGAAAATAACAGACGCTGGCAAGGATATATAGAATAGGGAGCTCAGACACTGTTGATGGGAATGTAAATTAGTCCAGCCATTATGGAAAACAGTACAGAGACTTCCCAAAAACAAATGAAAAAATGGAACTACCATAAGATCTAACAATGCCACTACTGGGTATTTATACAAAGGAAAGGAAGTCAGTATATCAAAGGGATACCTGCACCCCCATATTTATTGCAGCACTGTTCACAATAGCAAAAAATATAGAATCAACTGAAGTGTTCATCAACAGATGAATGGGTAAATAAAATGGAATACTATTCACACAATGGAATACTAGTCAGCCATAAAAAATGAAATTCTGTCATTTGCAGCAACAGGGATGGAACCATTATATTTAAGTGAAATATAAGCCAGGCACAGAAAGACAAACACCACATGTTCTTACTCATGTGTGGAAGCTAAAACAGTTAATCTCATGGAGGTGGAGAGTAAAATGATAGTTACCAGAGGCTGGGAAGGGTGTAGGGTGGGAGGGATGAAGAGAGGTTGGTTAATGGGTTGGAACATACAGTTAGATAGAAGGAATAAGTTCTGATGTTACACAGCAGAGTCTAATGACTATAGTTAACAACAATGTATTGCGTATTTCAAAACAGCTAGAAGAGAGGGCTTGAAATGTTACCAACACAAAGAAATAACATACTGGAGATGAGGGATACCCTAAACACCCTGACTGGATAATGACATATTCTATGCATGTAACAAAATATCACATGTGTCCCGTAAGTATGTACAAATATTATGTATCAAGAAAAAATTAATTAAAAAAAGAAAAAGAAGAAGTTTGTTCAAAGTCTTCTTTTTTTTTTTTTTTTTTTTGAGACAGAGTCTTGCTCTGTCGCCCAGCCTGGAGTGCAGTGGCTCGATCTCCGCTCACTGCGAGCTCCGCCTCCTGGGTTCACTTCAGTCTCCTGCCTCAGCCTCCTGAGTAGCTGGGACTACAGGCACCCACCACCACGCCCGGCTAATTTTTGTTTTTTTGTACTTTTAGTAGAGACGGGGTTTCACCACGTTAGCCAGGATGGTCTCAATCTCCTGACCTCGTGATCCGCCCGCCTCAGCCTCCCAAAGTGCTGGGATTACAGGCGTGAGCCACGGTGCCCGGCCTGTTCAAAGTTTTCTTACTAGCTCTCTGGAATGCCAACCAAAGGATGAAAACGTAAAACATATATTTATTGTTAATAATGTGTTAAAAGCCCCTTTATTGCATGGCTTAGGGACTGTTCAGTTTTCTCTACAGTTTGCTATTTTTTCGTTTTTAAAATTTACTAGTTTGACTTTTTGTTGGTTGTTCAAAAAATGCTATTTTTGCATACAAAAAATCTATAGATGAAAGGAAGAAAATTATATCAAAAAATAACAAAAAATTGCTTAGGACACTTTCCTAGTTTTAAAATGGAAGTTGATACTTTTGAGTTGTCAAGGTTTTTTTGTGTTTTGTGTGTTTTTATCAAAATCTCAGATTTAATGAGAACTATTGAAATTTGAAGATGGTCCTGAATGGAAAAAGATGGAAGACAAAGGTGAAATCAACTAATGGAGAAACTTTAGAAAATGCCGCAGTTCCACAACAACATCTTGCCTGTTTTTGAAAATGAGTCTTTGCAGGTGTGTTTCCTATCTTGCTTTCCTGCTCAAGAAGAATGTTTATCATTTTCTGAATTTACCAGCAATTGGTGTGTGCTGAGAGCTCATTTATTACAAAATGTCGCTAACTCACTCCTGTCCTCTTAAATTTAAAACAGCTGCTACCCACTGCCAGGATCTAAATCTTCACAGACAGATTTCCAGACTCTCTGTATGCCTGTATTACATTTTTGTTAATAATAATCTCTGTCCATCAAGGTGACAAGGTGCTTCTGCACACATATTTTCTCTGTCCATATATAAAAAAACTAAAGCTTTCATTTTGTTAATACAAACCCATGATTTAATGTTTTTTAAAAAACCACTGATTGTTGGTGCCATTTGAGGCACTACAGTTTAGTTTTGCTTCAAGAATCATAACTTCCAACATTGCTCCCTTTCCATGGAGTCATATTTTCTTAATATTATCTCTGAATTAGAATAGCTCATTTACTGAGTGAAAGTTGCAGAGGGATCCCAACTAAATGTTAAAAGACAGCAGGCCGGGTGCGGTGGCTCACACCTGTAATCCCAGCACTTTGGGAGGCTAAGGCAGGTGGATCACGAGGTTAAGAGATCGAGACCATCCTGGCCAACATGCTGAAACCTCGTCTCTACTAAAAATACAAAAAATTAGCCAGGCATGGTGGCGGGTGCCTCTAGTCCCAGCTACTTGGGAGGCTGAGGCAGGAAAATCACTTGAACCCGGGAGGTGGAGGTTGCAGTGAGCCGAGATCAAGCCACTGCACTCCAGCCTGGCGAAAGAGCAAGACTCCATCTCAAAACAAAACAAAACAAAAAAAGACAGCGAATTTGGAAAAAGAAACTTATTCTGTAATTTTAAATTGGATTGTAATTTTGTTTTTCAGATTAAATTTCCACAATTTAGAATTTACAATCTTGTCAACAATCATTTGTAAAGAAAGTACAATTTTCAACTTTTTCAATGACCACTTCACTGTCTTAAAATATACGAAAATATGGGCCAGACACGGTGGCTCAAGCCTGTAGTCCCAACACTTTGGGAGGCCGAGACGGGTGGATCACGAGGTCAGGAGATTGAGACCATCGCGGCTAACGCAGGGAAACCCCATCTCTACTAAAAATACAAAAACTTAGCCATGCCTGGTGGCAGGTGCCTGTAGTCCCAGCTACTCGGGAGGCTGAGGCAGGAGAATGGCATGAACCCAGGAGGCGGAGCTTGCAGTGAGCCAAGATCGTGCCACTGTACTCCAGCCTGGGCGACAGAGCAAGACTCCATCTCAAAAAAAAAAAAAAAAAAGGAAAAAAATATGAAAATATTAATTTTGACATAATAATAAATTCTTGGATTTTCAAAGATATCATTTTCATTTTACTTTGTTTTTACATTGTTACCTTACCAGAAAGAAATGATTTTGTTTCTTCCCATTAGATTTTCTTCTGGAACAACTGTTCAATTTCTATAAAGAGAGAGTAATGTTTTGAAAGATGCTAAAGATTACAATGTTCATGCATAAGATAAATCACTGAGACAGTAAAAGATTCAAAAGGTACTTCATGTTCTACCACAGTGAAATTCAAATCATTCTCCTCCACAGTGAATTCATGGTTTCTTGCAAGATAAGATCTCATCCTGTTAAGGACCTTATCTCTGAAGAAAAAAGAACATAATTTCTCAAGGGAACTCCAGTATCATAATTCACAAAATCAAAGATATTAATATACACATCTTTTATTTTAAAATAATCATCCAAGGCTTTGGAACCTAGAGTATAAAGTATGGATGGTAAATTGTAATACTGCATAATAAAATAAATATGGAGAAGTGAAAAAATAATTGTCTAATTATTTAAAAGTTTTCATTCAGATGAATAAAATTAAAATGTCCAGTAATCCTTAATTAATACATTTAGAATCCCCTCCTCAGTGATGAGAATTAACTCTGCAATTTAATTTGACACTTTACAGTGTGAAAAAGAAAGATAAAAAAATAAGCCTCTTGGGAATGAAAAGAAAATTTCCAGTCTCTCACCAGCCAATCCAATTTAATCAGGTCTTTATCTTCTTTCTCTTCTTTTTTCTGAAATCATTCGTGTTTCCACACCCAGCCCTTTTCATTCCCTGTGTTTTATAAACAGAACTAGCTTTAAAGATCTGGGGTTTGGATCTCATTTTGTCTTGAAATGTACACTTACATTTGTTGCTGGTCAACATGGTAGTCCATCATCTCAAAGATTTTTAAAAAATAGACTCTAAAAGAAGATACATGGTATTCTAGATATAAGATACCAGGAACCAAGTATGGCACAAATTTCCAAATGTTTAATACTTTTAACAGTGTCCAGCTTATCTTGGTGTTTATTCATTCATTATTCATGCATTTATTCTTTCATTCACCAAAAATATATTGAGAATCTATAATGCACAGAAGAGAGCATAGGGCCGAGGATATTAACTCCACCTAGAGGCACTCATGGCTTAGTAGGAGTGTCAGGTATGTAAACAAACAAGTTTCAGTTTTAGATGATATTACAAATTATTATATAAAGAGTTGTATGGTGTTATGGGGAAAAATGAGAAGACTTCCCAGAGCAGGTGACATCTGATTCAAGGCTTTAAGAAAGAACAGAAGGATAAGCAGAAGGTGGGAAATTTATCCTTGGCAGACAGAAGATCATATGCAAAGAAATGGGGATCAGGGATTTGGGGGATGCAGATATCTGAGGTTGCCTGAAGGACAGAGTCAGTGGTGACAGAGGAAGCTGAGGAGAGAGAGAGAAGGATTGGAGGCAAACTTTCTGTGCCAAATTAAGGACTTAATACTTTAGTCTGTTCACAAAGGGTTTTAGGCAGAGAAATGACATAATCAGCTTTAAGATTATAGTAGATCAGACTCCCTAAGAAATGGTCTCTGAAACTCTGTGATTTGTATGCAGGAATTCATACAGGGAATAATTTGGGGGACGATACCTGTAAAGAAGCAAAGAGAAGCAGGGAGGGAAGAAGGAACACTGGGCTGCCATGCAATATATGGGTTTGTTGTTTTTTTTTTCCTGGTTCCCATTCCCCCTCCTTGGGGTTGTACACAAACTCATGAACAACGGGGAAGAGCCTCTGGTCTTTGGTGCTGGTGGCTGCCACACCTGATCATCCTAGCCCATGGGCCCATGTAGTCCATTCACAGACGAGAAGCCTCATGCCTCTGGGTCAGATCTGGCCTCAGGATTGTCTGTCCAGAAACCTAACCTAAACTTTCTCAGGTCCATCTTTCCTGGGCACACATACTTCTTATGGTCCTGTGTACAACTGAGTCATTGATAAAACCTGCAGTGTGTGTGAACCCACTGGTAACGCCTCCTTTTTTTGAGACAACATCTCGCTCTGTCACTAATTTTTAACAAATTATTTTTCTAGAGAGGAGGTCTGGCTATATCGCCTATGCTGGTCTCGTCTCCAACTCCTGGCCTCAAGTGATCCTCCTACCTTAGCCTTCCAGTGTGCTGGGATTACGGGCATGAGCCACTGCACTCACACATGCAATGGTTCCTGAAGTATGGATCCTGGACCAACAGCAACACCTGAGAAATGCTTTTCATTTTAAAGTCTGTGAGGTAGCCCTAATTTACTGTTTTTAAATCTAGAACCTCCACTTTACAATCTTGTAACAACCTCCACCTCCTGGGCTTAAGCAATTCTCCTGCCTCAGCCTCCTGAGTAGCTGGGATTACAGGCACATGCCATCACATCTGGCTAATTTTTATATTTTGAGTAGAGATGGGGGTTTCACCATGTTGGCCAGGCTGGTCTTGAACTCCTGACCTCAAATGATCCACCAGCCTCAGCCTCCCAAAGTCCTAGGATTACAGGTGTGAGCCACCACACCTAGCCTAAACCCTACTAAAAGTAAGTTTCTAGTTAATTCGTAAGTGAAATTACCAATCTAATCTCTCAATCAGCTGAGAAAGGATTCTTGGAACGGGTGGAATTTAAGGAGTTCAGCGCAGAATCTTCTGGCCCTTCTCCTTCCTACAGGCTGGGGGATCACCAGAGCTAGTCTGAAATCCTGGTGACTTTGGGAATGTAGGTCATGCATGACCAACGGGATGGAAGGAGCCTGAGGCCCAGGCCTCACCCTGGGCAAACTGATCCTGGACCACTTACATCCAGACATTCTTAAATAAAATAAACTTGAATCTTGTTTAAGCTTGTTATCCGCTCATTCACTAACAAGTTATCCCAACTAACATTGATAATATC
This sequence comes from Colobus angolensis palliatus, assembly GCF_000951035.1. Lineage (NCBI taxonomy): Eukaryota > Metazoa > Chordata > Mammalia > Primates > Cercopithecidae > Colobus > Colobus angolensis. Next base: position 1,542,487 of record NW_012117533.1, on the reverse strand, counting down.
AATAGTAGTGCCAATTGTATGACTAGGCAAGAGACTCTCACCATAATAATAGATTAATTAGATACCCACATTCTATGCAACCTTGGAGTTTAGTTTTAAATGTAATCAAAAAGTGACTGCTATTACCATTTGTGGTATAGAATAACACATGAACGTGATAGTTAACAAACATTCACCTCCCTTCTTTCATGTGTTATGTAAGAAGAGAGGGGCCCAGGAAAAGAAACATATGGGACTCTTAGCTATGTAAGACTGTCTGTTCTGTGAGTGCCATCAACATAACATTATACATGCAGGGCCACATTGGAAACCCAATTTTCTATTTTACACTTCAATTTTTATTAAGTATTTTTCTCTATTGTTTAAAAATCAAAAGTTGACATCTTAACCGATAATTCCTAATGCACAAAAAGTTCTTTCTCCAGAAGATAGATATCAAAATTGTGAAAAATCTATTCATAGGGGCAAATGTAACTATTAAAAATCATGAATTCGGCCGGGCGCGGTGGCTCAAGCCTGTAATCCCAGCACTTTGGGAGGTCGAGACGGGCGGATCATGAGGTCAGGAGATCGAGACCATCCTGGCTAACACGGTGAAACCCCGTCTCTACTAAAAAAATACAAAAAACTAGCCGGGCGAGGTGGTGGGCGCCTGTAGTCCCAGCAACTCGGGAGGCTGAGGCAGGAGAATGGCGTAAAAACCCGGGAGGTGGAACTTGCAGTGAGCTGAGATCCCCGGCCACTGCACTCCAGCCTGGGCGACAGAGTGAGACTCCGTCTCAAAAAAAAAAAAAAAAAAAAACATGAATTTGTGTACAACATTAATGAATTTCTGGACAAAGCTGTTCATTTTGCAGGTTTTATGATCATTCTTAAGCTGGAGGCTTAAATGATCAAGCTCTTCACTTAAGAGCCATCACAAACTCAAGGGCCTTCAGGGGCCAGGTAGGTAGGTTAAATAATACCCAGGTGGGGTTATAGGAAAATGTGGAACATCTATGCCTTTGAACTAGGCAGCCTCATTCCAATAATAAATGCCCGGAGTGAGTGGGGGACCAACACTGTCAGAGTTTCTGATTTTTCATAAAAAGCCAAAATACTTGTGATATGGTTAGGTTTTCTGTCCCTACCCAAATCTTACCTTGAATTATAATCCCCATAATCCCCACTTGTCAAGGGAGAGACAGGTGGAGGTAATGGAATCACCGGGACAGTTTGCCTCATGCTGTTCTCCTGATAGTGAGTGAGTTCTCACAAGATCTGGTGGTTTTATACAGGGCTCTTCCCCCTTCACTCAGCACTTCTTCCTGCTGCTTATGAAGAACGTCCTTGTTTCCCCTTCTCCTTCCACCATGACTGTAAGTTTCCTGAGTCCTCCCCAGCCATGCTGAATTGTGAGTCAATTCAACCTATTTCCTTTATACATTACCCAATCTCAGGCAGTTCTTTATAGCATCCTGAAAATGTACTAATACAACTTGCTTTTCATATGTGTTCTCTTCTAATATTCATTTCAAAATTTAAAATACACAACATGAATCAAAATAAACGCCTCTGTGAGCTGAGCGCCACCTCCCACTTAAAGTCTAAATGCAATTAGACCTGAGTTTGCAAAATCAGATTTTAAAATTTTACTTTAATTTGTCCTTCATATAACTGCCTTAATGGATTAAAAATGGCCTGAACCAAACACGAAGGATGGAAAATAAATGACAATTTGTCAAGCAGAGAAGGAACATGCTGAATTAATTGCCAAGGGGAGCAATCACAGGCCTTTAGAGGCAGATAGAATTAACTGGGATAAACTTCAGAGAAGTTGTGACTTTGTCTTCATTGGCCATTAGGGTCTTGGTACCGACTTTTGCCTCCTAGGTTCTACCCACCTGTCACTCCATTGGGTGGATGACCTTCCTTCTTTAACTGGATTAAAGAAATTTGTAAAATTCCTTTTTTGGTGCCAGAAACTGTGCTTGGTGTTAAGGACACAAAGTTGAGTAAATTGGTCTCTGTCCTCAAAGGATTCATAGCTGAGCGGGGGCAAAAGAAGCTTAAACAATTATAATATATGTTATTCAATCTAAGGTGCCAGCGATTATAAGAAACCATTATTTTTTGTACCTCCTAAAATTAAACTATGATATTCTTCAATTTTAAGATGAATCCTAATTTCAGAGATATTTTAATGTTAAAAAATGAGTGTGTTTAAATGAATAGATACTGTATGTGTTATAGGAGAAGTTGTGTCGAAGAACAGGGAGAAGAAATGATCTGACCATCTGGGCAAAGCAGGGAGATACAGTAAAGTTTGTGAGGGGGAGTCAGATTACTTTAAGCAATGTAACTATCTTAGTATGCTTGGGCTGAGGCTTAAACAATGGAAATTTGTTTTCTTACAGTTCTAGAGGCTGAAAAGTTCAATATCAATCAAGATTTTGCAGATTTGGTTCCTTGCTGAAGGCCTTCTTCTTGGCTTGCAGATGAGTGCCTTCTCACTGTGTCCTCACATTGTGGCGACAGAGAACTCTGCTTCCTCTTTCTATTACAAGAACACCAGTCCTACTGGATTAGGGCCTCGTCCTTATGAACTTATTTAATCTTACCTCCTTAGTTCATTTGTCTTACTATGATAAAATGCCACAGGTAACTTATAAAAAACAAATTTATTTAGACATAGTTCTGGAGGCTAGGAAGTCTGAGATCAAGGCAGCAGCAGACCGGCTTGTCTGGTGAGGGCCGCTCTCTGCTTCCCAGATGGTGCCATGATGTTGCATCCTCCAGAGGGGAGCAACGCTGTCCTCACATGGCAGACAAGAAGGGACGAACCCCCTCTATCATGCCTTTTGATAAAGCACCTAACCCCATTCACAAGGGCTCCACCCTCATGACTTAATCGTCTCCTAAAGGCGGCTCCTCTTAATGCTATTACATTGGTGATTAAGTTTCAACACCAATTTGTGAGGGGACACCAATATCTAAAGCATAGGACCTTCTAAAATCCCTATCTCCAAATACAGTCTCACTGGGAGCTAGGACTTCAATACACAAACTAGGGGGTTGGGGGCAGAAAAGACACCATTCAGTCCATAGCAGTGACCCATGGCTAGTTGCTCAATCTCACTTTTTTCCCTCATCTGTAAAATAAGATAAAAATAGTAGCTACCTCATAGAGTTGTGAAGATTAAAATATTTCATATGGAGTGCTCTGTGATGTCTTAGATCTAGTACCTGCTTAGTTAAGGTTGGCTGTTATCAGCAGAGGTAATTAACAATAGAATTTGAACTCCAAGAATCAGTAGACCTTCTCCAAGGGCTAAGAAAGCCAGCAGATTCCAGGGAAGAATAGAAAGCCTAAAGGACTATTTCTGCAACATTCTGCCTGTCTGCTATGATGTCTTGATGTAGTTGAAGAGTATTTTTTCCCTTGAGGAATTTTTTCTTTTTTTTTTTTTTGAGACAAGGTCTCACTCTGTCACCCAGGCTGGAGTGCAGTGGCATAATTATTATGGCTCACTGCAGCTTCAACCTTCCCAGGCTCAAGTGATCCTCCTGCCTTAGCCTTCCAAGTAACTGGGACCACAGGTGCACACCATCATGCCCAGCTAATTTTTGTATTTTTTATAGAGATGGGGTTTGCCCAGGCTGGTCCTGAACTCCTGGGCTCAAGTTATCTGCCCACCTAGGACTCTCAAAGTGCTAGGATTACAGGCATGTAGGACTTCAATACACAAACTAGGGGGTTGGGGGCAGAAAAGACACCATTCAGTCCATAGCAGTGACCCATGGCTAGTTGGGGTCCCGTGCCCGGCTGGAAATCTTTTTGATATCTTTTCTCCTGTACCTTCTTCCCTGTTCCCCAATCCCAATACACCCACAAGGACAGTTTGGTTCTTTCGGTTTTATAGTCAGAAGCATGTACCAGACCCTGTACTCAATCAAGAACTGGGCTTCTCAGAACAAGGACACAAGTTCCTTGTCTTTCCATTTCCCTTTTCGCTTCCCTCCACCTCTTCTTGTTGGGGACAGCCTTTGTCTAATATCCTTTATTTAAGAGACTTAATTGCTATCCCCCAGTGCCTGTCAGTGTCTTTCAGAGGACCTCATGTAAACAAGGCTCCAGGTGGCCTGTTCTGATTTCCCAGATTTACCAGAGGGGTAACATCCTGTTAGGACATTCATCAAAGATAACATTTAGTGAGGTCCAGAGCAGTGACTCAGGCCTGTAATCCCAGCACTCCGGGAGCCTGAGGCGACAGGATTGCTTGAGGCTAGGAGTTCAAGACCAGTTTGGGCAACATAGCCAGAACCCATCTCTACGAAAAGTAAAAATAACCAGATGTGGTTGTGTGTGCCTGTAGTCCCCGCTATTCAGAAGGCTAAGATGGGAGAATCCTTTGAGCCTAGGAGTTCAATGTTATAGTGAGCTATGGTCTTGCCATTGTACTCCAGCTTGGGCAAGAGAGCAAGGGCCTATCTCAAAAAAAAAAAAAAAAATAATAATATTTAGTATGTCTAACCCCATTTGAGGCTTGCAGAAGTTACTGGACTTGCACTAAAGTACCCAGTTAATCAGTTAATGACAAGAGCTGGCCCTGTTCAGTGCTTTACTATGTTATACTGCATTGCCATTCAAAATGTCTTGTCTCCTAAAGGAATTTTCTCATCAGAATTATTCCTATTGACAGTGTCCCCTTTGCAAAAAGCAACTAGCATCTTGAGTAAGAAAGCTACCCAGTCTTTGAATTTGAGTTCATCCATCCATTCACCACGCATTCATCTACACATATTAACTGGTAACCTATTTGGGGTAGTACATGTAGAGGATTCGAGATTAAGACTCACATTTCCCCTATTCTCACAGAGCTTACAGTCTAGCAGAAGCAATTAAAATAATTTGCAATGCAGAGAGCAAAAGCTGCTTAGGGAAGACTTCTCAGAGTGAGTTCCTGCAAAATAGAGACCTAAAGGATTGGGGAGAATTAGCTAAGTAAAATGATGGTGGAAGGGAGGTGATAAAATGATATGAAATACTGTGCGAACTGTGTAACTGCAGACTTGTAAGACTGTTATTAAACAGATATCCCTCCAGAGCTCTCCAATTTCTCTCCCAGGTCTTCTTCCAGCAAAGTCTCTATCTCTGCTCCTTTGGCAGAATAAGCCCCCTTTTAACCTGTGTTACTCTGCTTTATAAATGGTTATTTTATTGTTATTAGTATATTCTTGGGTTTGACCTGGAGATAAGGGCCTATCTCTAATCAGGAGTGACCTGATTTTTATGTCAATTACCTGGGAAGAGATCATCAAACCAGATCCTGGGGCTTAGAGACGGATGTAAGGGGATTGTAGAATGGGATTTTGTTTCCCTTGGTCTTGATCCTGAAGGATAAATGATACATGTTAGTTAGGCAAAGGGTGGTTAAAAGAGTGTTTTTCAGTTTTTTTTTGATTGAGATTCATAGTATGAAATACATGTAACGTTGCAACCCAGAATATACTCATGTGGCTGAACGTTTCCCTAATTTGTGTTTTGGGAAAAAATACCCTTATTACATGTGATACGATCTGCTATTTTGTATTTTGGATTCTGATCAGTGTTTTTCAGATCCTTTAATGGATCACAAAATCAACTTAGTGAATCATGATGACCACCTTAAAAAATCAAATAGAAGCAGTCACGCAAAGATGGGATGGGAAACAGCGAAGAAGATACCCATACACTGTGGTCAGTATTTTGGAGCTAAGTCCATATTTTGGACTTCCTAATCCCCTCTGTTTCTTACATAATTTGTGCCTGGTTGTATGAAACTTGAGACAGATGAGTGGTTATGGCTGTGGGTTCTGAAGTATGAAGTCTGGAATCTTGACTGTGTTACTCAACAGCTGTGTGACATGGGCACTTGACCTACTTACCATGTGTTTAAAATGGGGATAATAACAGTTCTTATCTAGTTGCAAGAATTCAAGGAAATAATGCAGTGCTTGGCACAGAATCAACATTCAGGAAATATTAGCAATTATATTTCTTTCACTTTTATTTTCCCCAAATATTAAGTACTCTGTTTTGTCTTAATTCAGCTTTTCCTAGCTTGCGAAGTAGGACCAAGGGAAGAGATGTGTGTATTGACATAGAAGGCTCTGGAAGCCAGATTGCTACGGGCAGCAGATATCAAAGAGGAAGAATCACAAGAGGAAACTGAAAGCCCAAGGGTCACAGCGGAGGGCCTCAGTTCTTCCAGTGCTAAACCTCCAAGGTCCAGGGTTTTATTTTCTTAAAGAAAGCAGTTCCTCTCTGTAATAACGACATTTTTGGCCCTAGCTTCTTGCTTCCTGTCTAGGTCAAATTCCAGTTTGTTATAGAAACTTGACTGAACTTGAGTGTGTATTTTCCCACAAATTTCTACTTGACATTCCTTGAGGTTGTGATCCTTGCTTGGGTACCTTTACTGTTGGCCATCTTCTGTTCACTGCGTTTACTTTTTTCCTGCATCTGGCAAAACAACGTTTTTTTTTTAATTTTAATACCTGGGATTTCAAGAGAAAGTATATTGAACAATACGATGAGAAGACTATATTCTACAATGCCATCTTTCAGAGGCAAAAGTATTCTATAGGAAAAACATTTAATACATTTGGTGTATGCTTCTTACCTATTTCCATTCCAAAATATAACAGATGACATGTACCTGTGAAACACTCCCATAAACTATACTTGGAAACTCAAAAAAATTACGATTTTTAGAAATGATATATATAAAACATTTTGTAAGCATGTAAACTATGAAATTAACAATTTAAAGGTTTCTTAAAATTTTTTGCAAGGAAAAACATAAATATCACTCTTTTAAAAATATGCAGAACTTTAAAAAATGTTAATTTTTCTAAACCTCTGCGCTACAGAAAAACATTGTTACAATTATGTACAGCCTTTACAAATTCCTCTTACATCATTTGATGATTAAAACTATTTAATATTCAGATAAAATACACAAATATTTTTTCAAATCAGAACATTTAAAAACACGTAGATTTTTCTGGAACAATAAACGTTTTTATTTTTAACCAGCTCAGATCTCGAATTAAAACCCAGTATTCCCGTCATCACTCTTTCCTATAAAAATACGACAGCGTTTTCAATGAGAGTGTAAACAAACTATTGTTTCAGGTTTTACTTACAACTGGAGCTGCCTTACAAAATCCCTGCCCTGCCCATCTGCCGTGGTTCCAAATAAGTTTCCAAAAGTGAATCTTGCCATTTTCAATACTTCCTCCTTTGGGTCTATTTATTCCGAAGCCTGTTTTTCTCATTTTTTTTTTTTCCCCCAAGACAGATTTGTGTGAGCCCCTTTTTTACCATAACATTTGCTTTTTCTGCTTATGACTGTAAGAATTCCAGAAGCCAAATGTTAATATTTTGTTGTCAGTTCTTTGAGCCTTCATTTTTTCCGTCTATTGAGCCCCCTTTTTTAACCAGAACTTTGTTTCTGAGGGCACAAAAGAGCAAAGAGGCTCGGGGCGGTGGCTCACGCCTGTAATCCCAGCACTTCGGGAGGCTGAGGCGGGCGGATCACGAGGTCAAGAAATGGAGACCATCCTGGCTAACACGGTGAAACCCTGTCTTACTAAAAATACAAAAAATTAGCCCGGTGTGGTGGCGGGCGCCTGTAGTCTCAGCTACTCAGGAGGTTGCGGCAGGTGAATGGCGTTAACCCGGGAAGCGGAGCTGGCACTGAGCCAAGATCGCGCCACTGCGCTCCAGCCTGAGCAACAGAGCCAGACTCTGTCTCAAAAAAAAAAAAAAAAAAAAAGCCGGCTGTGGTGGCGCGCGCCTGTAATCCCAGCTACCCAGGAAGCTGAGGCAGGAGAATCGCTTGAACCTGGGAGGCGGAGGGTGCAATGAGTCTAGATCGCGCCACTGCACTCCAGCCTGGGAGACAGAAAAACACTCGTCTCAAACAAAAAAGTGGGGAGCAGAGAGTCGGGCGTGGACACGGGAAGGTATCGTGACATGACTGGGTTGGTGGGGGCTGAAAAGTTTGTCCTGGCGAAGAAGTTAACATGTTTATCCGGATCACCGTTTGTTAAACTTAATGGAGGTGAACACCAACCCGTCAGTAGCTTCACCCAGCCGAAACAGGAAATCCGGCAGGCCAGGGAGAAGCTGAAATCTGCAAGGAACGGGCTGGGCTGGAGGCGGCGCCAGGGCAGGAGGGGCAGGTGGGGGCCCGCGGGAGCCACGAGCCAGAGCCGGAAGGGCGGGACCCAGGGGGCAGGGCCTAGCCAAGAGATGGGCGGGGCCTGGGCGGAGTCTACCGGGAGCCGCGTCGAGCCGGGGCGGAGCGAGGACCCCTGGGAGAGCTGTCTTCTCAAGGGCTGAGGAGCGGCCTGCACCTGATGGAGAGCAAATGGTTGTTTCCACACGTGGAGAACTTTTAACGAACACGTGAGGAAGGCGGGCAATGTCTGTGGAAAAACTAACTCACAACCCAGGCGTCCTACTCCAGCCCCCAGGGCGACAGCTTGTTTACAGTATTTCTGAAGGTCTCTGTCCCCTTTTGTCGGCCCCTCCTCCTACGCTAGCCCCGGCTTCGGGCTTTGAGTGAGGCTTTGGTAGAGGAGAGGCCGCCGCAGGCGCCCCAGCCGGCGAAGCCCACCAGCATGCGG
>NW_012117533.1:1468073-1533544 GCF_000951035.1 Colobus angolensis palliatus | reverse complement strand
AGCCCTGGTGGTGGTGGTGGCTGTGGGGGCGTTAGTTCCTTGGGTAGCCGCCGACTGTGGCGAAGGGACAGGTGCCTGCTCAGAGTGGCAGCGCGCCCTGCTGGGCGGGAGGGATCTGGGGTGCGGGAGGCGAGGCCGCGCCCCGTGGGGCAGGGCTAGCACCTTTTTCCCTGGGGCGGGGAGCGTCCCCGAGCCTGGGAGCGAGGCCTTAGAAGGGGCGGAAAGTCCAAATGGAGAGTCCCTTTTTTTCTTCTGTGATAAAGGGACTTAGATTCCTCTTCTCCCTCTCAGCTCTGGAGTTTGACACGTGAAGTCGGGGATGGAGGATTCCTCTCAGAGAGTAGGAATCCTATGTCCTGGCCGTTGGGATCCCGCAAGTGACCAAGTCGTCGTGGACACATTTATAAGATAACCACTTGCCTCAGTTTTCTTTTTGTGTAAAGTGGAGGTACAGCAGTCTCTGGCCTCCCTAATGGTCGTTCCTACAGCACTAGGAACACATGAGATAACACAAGTGTGTAAATTTGCTAGGAGAAAGCTTATACACAAACACTTGGTTATTCTGAGGAATGTGGTAGCCACTGGCCATTTGACCAGGAATCTTGTAGACGGGGAACTTTTTCACTATTTTGCCTACCCCCGACAACCTTCCATCCATCTGATCCTATACCACACTGGGGCCTGTTGGGTGATATGAACTGTTGTCAGTAAACTTGATAGAATGAGGATCCCAAGAAATAACAGGTATCGTTAGCATGGTACTCTTGACAATTACAATGCCCCCCTTGTCTGGGTTTTGCAGAGGAAGCTTTTAGTATGCTGGAACTAGCACATTATACACAACATAGACTCACTGAGTTTTAAGGATTGTTGTAAAAAATTAAAAGAATGAGAATATCCAATCATCGTATCTGATTGCTTGAATATTTTGGTCAAGGGGTAGTACATTATCGATTAGTTGTTTCTAGACTATAATGCCTCTCAAACTCCGGGACTAGTATTCGTCAGGAACTCTGAAGAGAAGAATACTGTGCACACTTCAGGGTGTATTTATACAGGAGCTCGAGAGTTCACATTTCTGTAAATTCATTTCAGGAGTGTGATATCCTTTCATCTGGGTGGGAGGAGCCTTTAAATCAGAAAGCAGGGCTTCTAATTTTTGTTCTATTCGTTAACTAGCTTCGCGTCCAAGGACAAGTCACCCAAACTTGGAACTTTGTTTTTCTTATCTAAAATGAGAACTGATGGTATATCTGCTGTTGGTTTTTCCAGGATCAAATAAGATCACGAGTGTGCAAATGAAAGGCTTTCTAAGTGTGCTATTGTTATTAGGAGATTTGCATTGGTCCCCTAGCCTGGATGAGATGTGAGTCAGAAATCTCTAGAAATAGAGCAGTAAAGAAGACAGCCTCCAGCCTAGCAGGGCTCATGTTGCAGTGGGAAATTAACGAACAATACAATACGTGCATAATGTAATTTCAGATAGTCCTAAGTGCAGTGAAGGGGAGGAAGAAGAGGGGAGGACAGTGGGGGAACAGGGAAAGTTGTTTTTGGTAGGATCTGTCAGGAAGAGCCATTCAAAGGCAGGGACACTTGAATCAATTGAAGTGTGAGGGAAAAAGCCTGAGGTAAGAAGGTTTCAGAGAGGAACAATAATAGCAATGAACACTTAGAAAAAGTAGAGCTTACCATATGTAAGGCACTATTGTGAACACTAAATTAGAGTTTTACAAGTCTTATGGTATAACCTAATATCTCCATTTCATAGATGAGGCAACTGACACACAGAAAGATTAAGAATTTGCCAAAGGTTGCACAGCTAAAACGTTGTAGAGACTATTTGAACGTGGGTGGTCTGACGTCAGAGTCCAGGCTCCAGGTGACTGTAGTTTCGGCCTCACAGCAGGAACAGCACAGAACAATGCTCCGAGGTGGTCCAGACACAGCGAGAGTGTTTTAGAGCACAGCAGGGAAGGGGGAAAGTGGTGGCCAATGATGGTCAAGGGCCAGGCAGGCCGTGGGGTGCCCTGTAGGCCGTGGTGAAGTAAAGGTGTTATTCTAACTGTGGTGGAAAACCACTGGAAGGTTTGCATCAAGGGACTGGTGTCTGATTTAGGTTTTATTATATGGAGAATTAACTGTAGATTAGAGTGGGTGGGGTGGAGTGAAAATGGGGGAAAGCTGCTGTGCCCTGCGGGTGAGATGATGGTGGTTTGGGCTGGGGTAGGAGTTGTGGAGATGATGGTAGGCAGTAGAACTGATGATGCATTTTGAAGGTTGAGCTGACAGGATGAGCTGATGTGGAATTTGAGGAAAAGGGAGAAGTGATGATTTGTTAGGGTTAGCCTGGAACAACTAGAAGTATAGTGGTAAATTACAAATTTAGTTTTGCACTAGTTCTAAATGCCTGTTAGACATAGTCATAACAACAGTGCTAGTGAAAATAGTAAGTACTATATAAGTGTAAACCAAGTCCCAGGCAGGGTTTTAACTACTTTTACCTATATTAATTCATTTAATCATCGTAAGAATTATATGTGCAAGCAACCATTATTGTCCCCATTTTATACACGAGAAAATAGAGGCAAAAAGAGGTTATAAGTGACTTGTCTGAAGTCACCCAGCTTGTGAGTGATGTAGCTCGGAATCAAACCTAAGCAGTGTGGCTTTGGAGTCCATGCATTGAATCCCTGTAACCACCTCCGAGTGAACATGTTGAGTATGCATGCCTGTGAATTTGGAACTCAGGGGAATGGTCAGGGTTGCAGATACCCATTTATTTTTCTGAAGAGAAAGTCTGCTTTTGTTTTTCATCTAAGCTTTGGTTGGCTGTGGGAGAAATATTATAGGCAGTGGGACTGTGCTAACTGGTCTTTCATTATGTACCTGATTGGGTTCATGCAGCCAGTATCTGGTATTCCCCTGCCCATTCTGCCACTGTAGGTTCCATAGGGGCAAGGTCTATCTCTTTAACTTCTCTATCTCTAGTCCCTAATCCAGTGCCTGCTGTGCAGTAGATGTTAGGGATGACTTTATATGCTGGGCATTTGGTTAGGTGTTGGAAGTTCAGAGATGAATAAAACATAGTTCTTTACCTAGAGGAGCAGAGTGAGGAAAAACCTGTGGAAATAAGATTAGAGTAGACTAAATCCATAAATACATGCTGATTAGTTCATTCTGGTTTTCTGCACCCTCCCCTCCTCAGCTTCCATGACTTGTGAGATGGGGCATGAAAAGGGCAAAGGGGCAGAAGAATGCCTAAGCTGTTGCAGGATGAAGTTGAGGCTCCCCAAGAGTCCTTTTCAACAAAAGAATTACTCAAAATCATGCATATTTTACTATATTTATATTAGTTTTATTTGGCAATGATAGAATTTTTGCCAAATGAAATAAATTCTGATATTTGACTATCCTTGTGAAGTGATGAGTTTTTTCAGTTCTATTACCTCAGTGTTGACAGTGCTCACCAGAGTAATAAGGGAGTTGGCTTGAAATGTTGCAGCTTGCATAATAGAGGGTGATGGAGGGGCTGGGTGAGGTATTCAGGCAGGTTTCCACCAGTTTAAGTATATCATGCCAAAGTTCCACATATTGGAATAAGTTTGAGTTTCTCTGCTGACTATCTCTAACATTGACATGTATTTTTTTTTTTTTGGTGATAGAAAGGGGATCTGGTGATATATGTCATAGGTGGAATTGCAGATTACATCTCGTATAGCTGGAACATTGTAGAACATGGAGACTAGAACAATACAAACAAAAAAAAGATGTGTCTTGTTCCTGTAGATCTTTCACAGCATACCATAACCTCAACAGTTGTCACAATTGTATTACTTCCTAACATGAGTATTTCAAATTTAAACCATTTAAGGATTGTATAAAATTGCACTGCTGTAGATTTTATGGTTAATTTCAGAATTTTTTTAAATATATAAAATTATATTTTGTTTTAAGCTTTCATTGGGAAAGTATCTAAGTAACCCAATATATGATTACTCCTAAACAGGAGCCCTCTACTAACATAAATGTAGAGGGGTGCCATCTGATTTTGCAGTTCACAACATTTTAAATCTGCTCTTGTAGCTTCCCTACATTTAATGGAGTTGAAATGATTAATCTTTATTTATACCACATTTGCAGTTAGTTTCCCAGGAACATCAGATACGGTATAAAGTAAAATTGCATAGTCAGTAGCCTACTGATGCTCAGGCGATATTGACTTTTAAGTTCAGGCTCAGTGAGGGCAGGTTGATGGTTATTTAATTGTGTCAGGTAGCTCCCAGCAGAGGGGAATGATGGTAAGTTCTATCTGAAAACAACAGGAGCCTCTGTTTCTAACACTGACCATGTGAAATATAACATCCTAGATAGTAAGTCAGATTCCTTTTAAAATTTACATTTGCACAAGCAAATTTTAAACTATTTTATGAGTAATTTTATATATATGAAGATTGTTGTTGAAAACAGTGTGTCTAGCCCAGTGATAGTACATACTGAGCATTTACATAATTTTTTGAATTTATTTATTTTTTAAATTATACTTTAAGTTCTAGAGTACATATGCACAACGTGCAGGTTTGTTACATATGTATACATGTGCCATGTTGGTGAAATGTACCCGTTACACTCGTCATTTACATTAGGTATATCTCCTAATGCTATCCCTTTGCCCTCCCCCTACCCCACCATGGGCCCCGGTGTGTGATGTTTCCCACCCTGTATCCAAGTGTTCTCATTGTTCAGTTCCCACCTATAAGTGAGAACGTGCGATGTTTGGTTTTCTGTCCTTGCGATAGTTTGCTCAGAATGATGTTTTCTAGCTTCATCTGTGTCCCTACAAAGGACATGAACTCATCCTTTTTTATGGCTGCATAGTATTCCATGGTGTATATGTGCCACATTTTCTTAATCCGCTCTGTCATTGATGGACATTTGGGTTGGTTCCAAGTCTTTGCTATTGTGAATAGTGCCGCAATAAACATTCATGTGCATGTGTCTTTAGAGCAGCATGATTTATAATCCTTTGAGTATATACCTAGTAATGGGATGGCTGGGTCAAATGGTATTTCTAGTTCTAGATCCTTGAGGAATCGCCACACTGTTTTCCACAATGGTTGAACTAGTTTACAGTCCCACCAACAGTGTAAAAGTGTTCCTGTTTCTCCACATCCTCCCCAGCACCTGTTGTTTCTTGACTTTTTAATGATCGCCATTCTAATGGGTGCGAGACAGTATCTCATTGTGGTTTTGATTTGCATTTCTCTGATGGCCAGTGATGATGAGCATCTTTTCATGTGTCTGTTGGCTACATAAATGTCTTCTTTTGAGAAGTGTCTGTTCATATCCTTTGCTCACTTTTTAATGGGGTTGTTTGATTTTTTCTTGTAAATTTGTTTAAGTTCTTTGTAGATTCTGGATATTAGCCCTTTGTCAGATGGGTAGATTGTAAAAACTTTCTCCCATTCTGTAGGTTGCCTATTCACTCTGATGGTAGTTTCTTCTGCTGTGCAGAAGCTCTTTAGTTTAATTAGATCCCATTTGTCAATTTTGGCTTTTGTTGCCATTGCTTTTTTTGTTTTAGTCATGAAGTGCTTGTCCATGCCTGTGTCCTGAATGGTATTGTCTAGGTTTTCTTCTAGGATTTTTATGGTTTTAGGTCTAACATTTAAGTCTTTAATCCATCTTGAATTAATTTTGGTGTAAAGTGTAAGGAAGGGATCCAGTTTCAGCTTTCTACATATGGCTAGCCAGTTTTCCCAGCACCATGTATTAAATAGGGACTCCTTTCCCCATTTTTTGTTTTCATCAAAATTCTACTTGCAGTCACTTTTTGTTTTTTGCATTATTATCTTCAACTCATATATATTTGCAGTAGTAGCTGGATGCTTGTTTGTGTGCTTTACACTGTAAATGTTTGAATATATTTAAATAATTTATATAAGTGGCACTTAGTTTTGCTTCATTTCACATTTGGTTGCTTGCGAATCATGAGGTGAGGAGATCGAGACCATCCTGGCTAACACGGTGAAACCCCATCTCTACTAAAAAATACAGAAAAAAAAAAAAACTAGCTGGGCGAGCTGGCGGGCACCTGTAGTCCCAGCTACTCGGGAGGCTGAGGCAGGAGAATGGCGTTAACCCAGGAGGCGGAGCTTGCAGTGAGCCGAGATCCAGCCACTGCACTCCAGCCTGGGCGACAGAGCGAGACTCCATCTCAAAAAAAAAGAGATTAAAATCTTTAGGTTTGATTTTAACACATAACACTAATGGCTAATAATTTGTAAGTCTAGGTGGAGACTAAGCTTTAGTGACAGGTTAACCAAGTTTTAACCCCAAAACACCCAGAAGAAAATTCTTAGGGAATGTTAAGCAAAACCAGTATGTTGATGAAAGGAATAATTTAACCATAACTACCTAGCTATTATTCTTCAAGTTGTTACCATTCTACAGGGAGTATTTCCTTATTCGGTTCTTAAATTGCAAAGCTGTTAATTTCAATTTGCATTGCAAGCCACCAATCAGTGTGAAATAAATACTGGAAGATGATACTGTGATGAATCTGAACTCAGAATGATTTTTTACTTTCCAACACACTCTGGGGACATTTGGCAATGTCTAGAAAACATTTTTGGTTGTCACATTTGTGTGTAGGGGCATTACTCCTAGCATCTAGTGGATTGAGGCCATTATGGCATGTCACTGAATGTCCTACAATGTCCAAGACAACTTCTCAACAACAGAAAATTATCCAGTTCAAAATGTCAGTACTCCTGATGTTGAGAAATCCTGTAATATCTTTTCTCCCTTCCCTCCCTCCCTCCCTCCCTCCTTCCTTCCATTCCTCTTTTTTTTTTTTTTAAAAATACTTTAGAAATGGAGGTGGTAGGTTTAAGTGGCAAATGCCTGACTTGGACAAAGGATTGTGTTGTACTGCTTTTAGTCTGTTGGATAGCTGAGCTAATTTGGTTCTTTTACTGAATGGGAAATAATTCTTGAATCTAATAATAGTAGCCTTGAATTTTTTTTGGTTGCCAGTGTGTCTAGTGTTTTTACATTTGTTTTTGGCTATGAATATATTTCTTACTAAAATTAATTTAATCTGGACTTTATATAATCCTGGATTGTAACATGTTTCCTAGGGTGAATTCCCTTTATTGTTGTGTATGTTAAATTAGCTCTCTCAGAGTTTCATGGTTTATATCTATCAAAATCCTTTTCACATTAATTTTCATTTTTGATTGTTACGAACAATCCATAAAATGTGTAGGGCGTGCATTATCCTCACTATTAGACCAATGAAGAAACAGACTTAGGTTAAATGACTTTCCATATGTGTTAGCAAGTTAGTGATGAAAGCAAATCTAGAACTTTTATACCTAGGAATCTTTTAAAGTTACCAGTTATTGTTATCCCATTTAATCTTCTTGACAGTACTGTGAAATAGAGTTATTACTCTCGTTCCATAGAAAAGGAAACTGGTTTTGAGATATTAAATAACCTATTCAGTGTCACCCAACTCATAATGTAGTTTGGCTGTTTCCACTGAGCTGTTCTGCGTCTTCAGATATTCTTCACTAAATAAATCTGACAATTTCTGGATAAATTCACAAAGTCTTTGCCTAACTCAATTTTAGGTCTCTTGATAGTTATGTTGCCACTTGAATCATTGGTAATTCAGTATTTGTAAGCCCATTCTAATTTGACTTAACTAGAAACTTATCTGAGTTTTGGTAAACCATACTTGCTGAGTAGGGGAGAACCATGCTTGCAGAACATGGTCCTTTAAACACGCAGAGATGTTTTTATATAGGGTTTTGAGGAAGCACAGAGTTTGAGATTGGCTGATTTTGAAAAGTGCAAAAATTTGAGGATTAGCCAGCTTTAAAGTTAGAGTTTAGAGACTGACGGGCTTTAAGGAGCAAAGGTACTGAAGCGGGCAGTTGCTGATTGGCTTACTTTGTTGACAAAGTACTTAAGTGGAAATGTTGAGTAGACTTTAAGGATTGATTGGGGTAGATTTAAAACTGGTTTTGTGGTTACTTGTTTCCAGCTCACAACTAGAGCCAAAGAACAATCTTTTCCTTTCTTGAAGTTGAAGAATACTTACTTTTTATGTCAGACATGTTAATGTTAGCCATGGCGCTAATATAACATACTTTTGATTTTCCTTTTCTTCTGAAACTTAAAAGAAAAATGGATGTACAACTATCACTTGTTTTCTATCAATTTCGGGATAATATATTTGGAACCCAAGCTGCCTCAAGGATTATTTTATATATAGTTCAAAAGGTAATATATTATTTGTGGAAATATATTAATGCTTTAAAAATTATGGTGAAGGCTGTGTTGCTTTTATGTCTATTTTTTTTTCTCTTGTGGAAGTGTGTTGTATTATGTGCCTGCCAAAATTAGTCTTGATAGATGCCAGTTATAGATCTCGAAGTGTGTTGTTTTTGCTGTTATTAGAGATACATCTAGAAGTGATTACTTTTTGAAAGTTACTTGGAAATTATTCTTATCAACATTATGAAGGATTAATGATTGTATTACATATATTTTACAGAACAAGGCAAGGAAAATATTTTAGTATTTGCAAATCATGTCACTATAATTATTATATCATAGTACCATTTATATAAAGTATTAGGTTGGTGCAAAAGTAATTGCGGTTTAGGACCATGAATTTTAAATCATTATAAGTAGGCTCAGACACATCTTTATTAATCAGAATAGGAAGCATTATAATCAACGTATTTTTGCCAATGAGAAATAAGTTTGGTCATTCCCGTAGCTTAAAAATGCATGCTTTGGGATTTGGAAAGCATTTTCTGCTTTCCAAAAACCTGCTGGTTTTAGAAGCATTTTCCTTTCAAATAGTTGTCGAGATGCTTGGAGAAGTGGTAGTTGACAAGAGGTCAGGTGAATAAGGCAGATGAGGCAAACTTCATAGCTCAATTCTTTCAGCTTTCGAAGCGTTAGTTGTGTGTCGTGCGGTTGGGCATTGTCATGAAGAAGAATTGAGCCCTTTCTGTTGACCAACGCTGGCTGCAGGTGTTGCAGTTTTCAGTGCATCTCATTGATTTGCTGAGTGTACTTCTCAGATGTAGTGGTTTCACCAGGATTCCGAAAGCTGTAGTGGGCTGGGTGTGATGGCTCACGTCTGTAACCCCAGCACTTTCGGAGGCCGAGGTGGGTGGCTCACCTGAGTTCAGGAGTTTGAGACCAGCATGGCCAACACTGCGAAACCCCATCTCTACTAAAATCACAAAATTAACCAGGCATGGTGGCATACACCTGTAGTTCCAGCTAATTGAGAGCTGAGGCAGGAGAATCGCTTGAACCTGGGAGGTAGAGGTTGCAGTGAGTTGAGATCGCACCGCTGCACTCCAGCCTGGGTGACAGAGCCAGACTCCGTCTCCAAAAAAAAAAAAAAAGAAGAAGAAAGCTGTAGTGGATCAGACTGGCAGCAGACCACCAGACAGTGACTATGACCTTTTTTTGGTGCAAGTTTGGTTTTGGGAAGTGCTTTGGAGCTTCTTCTGGGTCCAGCCACTGAGCTGGTTGTTGCCAGTTGTATAAAATCCACTCTTTGTCACACATCACAATCCGATTGAGAAATGGTTCGTTATTGTTGAATAGAATAGTATAAGATGAGATGGCACTTCAAAATGACGATTTTAAAAAATTTTCCCTCAGGTCCTGAGACAACCACTTATCCAGCTTTTTCAACTTTCCAATTTGCTTCAAATGCCAAAGGACCATAGAATGGTCAACATTGAGTTCTTCGGCAACTTCTCACGTAGCTGTAAGACGATCAACTTCAGTGATTGCTCTCAATTGGTCGTTGTCAACTTCTGATGGCCGGCAATGATGTTCCTCATTTTCAGTCTCCTTTGCAAAACTTCTTGAACCACCACTGCATTGTACTTTTGTTAGTAGTTCCTGGGCCAAATGCGTTGTTGATGTTGTAAGTTGTCTCTGCTGCTTTATGAACCATTTTGATCCCGAATAAGAAAATCACTGGAATTCGCTATTTGTCTAACATCATTTCCATAGTCTAAAATAAACATAAACAGCAAGTAATAAATCATTAGGAACAAAAACATAAAAGTGAGAAATGTCCATTAAAATGATATATAACATAGTCACATTTATTTTAAAAATGTATTCCAATATCAAATGGCAAATTCCAGCAATGCAAAACCTGCAATTAGTGTTTGCACCAACCCAATATTTCAGTTGTTTAACATTTATTTAGAATATTTTTCTTTTTCAGAATGAAATAAAGAACTGCTGTACTATCTATAACTACTCTGTGACAAAACTTTTTCTAAATTGATCTTTCACAGTAATATTTTAAATTATTATTTTCCTATGGAGATGTTAAAATAAATTTAGGGCATTCATTATCTTAGAAGTTATAGAAGTCAGAATGAGTTTTTGGTGTAATTTCTTTTTTGTATTGAAGTTTTATTTTTAAATGCCCTAAGTGCTGTCTGTATTTACGTATATAATAAGCTCATAACATGTTAAAAAATGGGTGCTGTTGTAAGCTGAGATCACGCCACTGCACTCCAGCCTGGGTGACAGAGTGAGAGCCTGTCTCAAAAAAAAAAAAAAAAAAAAAGGTTGCTGTTGTTTTTATATGCAGCCTCTATTTCCTTCCTTAATCTACAGGTTTTGTGTTGTACCTTCATTCCTGCCTTCCAGGTAGGAATAATCCACTGTTAAACCTATGTTTGTGATTTAGATATTTTTATGGGAAAACTCTTTAAAAATGTAAAGTCTGATTCTTGTCTCTGTTGACAGACCAAATTTCTGACCTGTATGATAGTCAACCTTAAGAGGTTAATCTTAGCCTAGTGTGAAAATTAATACTATAGTTAATATATTATAAAATTACTTATGATATATTATGACATTAACATTATGAACAATAAGTAATATTGTTTTTGGCAGAGCTGTTGTTTAACTACTAAAAGATATTGAAACATTGTTGTCTTTAACAGTTAAACTTTACAAATTTATACTAAGGAGAAATAAGAAAAACCTTTTTATCTGAGAATGCAAGCTCCTTTAAATTATCAGGCCCAGAAAGGCATTTAAAATGTAATAGCAGTCACATCTCATTCCCCATAGAGCTAAATAATGACCCCTTCAAGCTGCTTGCTATTGGGGCTCCAGACTAACTGACGCCAAGTACCCATAAAATGCCATGTACGCTGTAGTTCAACAACATATACCCAATCACCAAGCAATGTTATTTTTGTAAACCAATGAGAATTTCTGATGAACAGCTTTTGTAATTGCCCCCTCTCCTGATTCGTCCTTTGTTTCTTTAAAAGATTGAGACTCTCTTTTGTTTTCTGGAGCGCTCAGCTAGGCAACTTGGAAGTTTTGTCCCTGGCTGCAGTCCTCAACCTTTGTGCTTGAATAAACTCTAAACTACAGTCTGACCCTTTTGATTATTTTAGGTTCACACTAAATATGTACTTAAAATTCTTAGGAAAAAATTGATTCCTGAATATGGTTACTAGGATTATTCTTGTTATCTGCAGTATGAAATAAATGGGTTTGAAATGTGTTTTTCTCTGTGTACATGCAGTGAAGAGTTGGGCTCTTATTTGCCTAGTGATATGATAAAGAATCCTAGGTTTGATTATCTTTTGTAGTAAAATGAAAAAAAAGAGTTACATGTTCTTCAATAAAAGACTTATTTTCTAGTTTTTGCTAGTATAATGGGTAAAATGGTAGCTCAAATTTTAATTTGCATTTTTTTAATTACTAGTGAGTGAGAGTGAGATTCTCTTCATTCACTTGTATGGATTTCACTTACAGTTCCAAATTTAGCAAATAAAAATACAGATACCTTGTTAAGTTTGAATTTCAGGTAAGCAACAAATGATTTTTTAGTGTAAGTATGGGCCATGCAATATGCAGGACACACTTCTACAAAAAACAATAATTATTTATCTGAAATTCAGATTCAGTGGGGCATCCTGTATATTATCTGGCAAACTTAATTTCACTTTCTGCGAATTGTCTGCCTCTGCCTTTTTGTCAGATTTTCATTTGCACTTTCTATCTTTTGGTTGTTGTTTTTGCAACAGTTCTTGGCATACACTGGACTTTAATCCCTTGCCTTTTTTAGATGTTGCAAACATATTCTTCCAGTCTTTTGCCTATCTTCTAATTTTGTCTGTGGTGTCCAATTCATCAAAGTTGATGCCATCACAATTTTTCCATGTTTATGCTTTTGAGATCTTGAATAAATCTTTCGTCATCCCAAGGTTGCAAATATGTTATTTAACTTTTTCTTTCATTAGCATTACAGTTTTACCTTTTATACATTGGTTTTTAATATATTTGGTATTTATTTTATGGGAAGAATATTAGGAGATGAGGTTAAAGAGGCAATGAAGGGGCACATTGTGTGAAGACTTGTTGGTCATTGTGAGGACTTTGGTTTTTATGCTAAGTGAAATAGGAAGCCCCTGGAGGGTTTGGAACAGAGGGTGCCATTGTCTGAACCATGCCTTTAAAGAAACTGATGACTATGGAGAATAGATTGTATGAAAGTGTGGCAAAGACTGCTAATTCTGCTCCAATATCTAATTCCTCGTTTCTTTTACTACCAGAACCCTGTTGGTTTAGCCAGATACATGGCTATGCACATAGAGACTGTTTTTAAACTCCTCCTGCCAATAAGTGTGACTTTGTGATTAGGTTTGGGCCAGTTAGATAAGAACACAAGTGATATGTGAAAATTCTGAGTTATCTTTGTAAATATAAGGTGCTTGTCCTGAACTTCGTCTGCCCACTTCACTCCCTTTCCCCCTTACTGAAAGCCGCAGCAGCTAGAATGGCAACGGTTACCTTGAACCTAAAGATCCCTCTGCCTGGGTTCCTGGATGACCTTGGAGAGCAGAACCAATGACTACTCTCCATCTTCTCCCTGGCCATCTGCCTATCTGTCTCTTGTTTCAAGGAAGAGAATAAAATTCTTTCTTGTTTTAGCCACTGGTTTTTGGTATCACTGTATTACAGCAGCTTAGCCCATAGCCTGTATAGTACAAAATTGGCACCCGAAATGGTGTTCCAGAATTAAAAAGCTGAAATGTATAGCACTGGTTAAGTGGTTGGTCGACAGACAGTAGAAAACATGTTATAGGCTGGAAAACTGGTGACCCTTATTACACGGTGGCAAAATGTTCAGTGAGACTGTCACCTCTAATAACTTGGAGGAGAGTCAATTTGTCTACCCAGTTTGTACCTCCATGGAGGTAGTTAGAAAGAATCAGACTGCTAATATGAGTTGATTAGTCCTTGCCAGTAACTACAAGAGGGCGTCAAGTGAGAGAACAATTAGCCAGTTTGCAATTAGAGTTGAAAGGGAGTATATAGTTTTTAGTTATACAGCTAAAGGAGGTTCTCTCTGCCAATGGCCTGTGGTCTGAATTGACTGAGAGGCCAGTAATATGGGGCATTGCAGTGTTGGAAAAAATTGCTTCTCTATGCCAAACAGCAAGAGGTAAGATAGTCATTCTCAGGAATCTCCTGTTAGATTTTCTTGGCCTGACAGTGGCAGACAGTCCAGGCAAGGTTCAAATTAAGGATTTGCTTTTCCACCTCAACCAGTCATTTCAACTATGTAAAAGCTTCAGTTATAAATACAAAATCTCAGTTGCCTACAACAACAAAGGTTTATTTCTTACTCATGACATGTTAGTTGTGGCTGTGTTCCACATACTTTGTCACTCCAGTGTTTAAGCCAAAGGAATAAGCCTGTTTGGGACATTGCCTTTCTTGTGACAGGCAAAAGAGATATGGCAGAAGCAGTGTCTTGGAAGTGGCACGTGTTACTTTTGTTCATATTTTATTGGCCAAAGCAAGTCAAATGGCTAAGCCTGAAATCAGTCAGGTCAGAAGGGATACCTCAAGTCACATGGCCTGTCCTGATGTCAGTGGGTTGGAGTAGTATAAGCCTCCTGATGTGAATCAGATAATCTCAAGGTAGCTAACCTTCAATCAAGAGAGGGTTGAAGAGAGGGAGGAATGGCTGTGTCACAGAACAAGAGAGTTGACAAGCTTGATATTTATGACCAGATTAAATCCTTAGTTGTGGTTACTACTTTCTTGTGGAACTGACTGAGGCAAACAGACCATTTGAAATTTTTAGGAGGTTATGTTGCCAAAGATCCCATAAGTTTGGCTTGCAAAAGCCTCTGATGGTTTGATATTGTTTGTCACCTAAAGCAACCCTTGGTCCCAAATTTGCACCAGCAGGAACTAGGCTATTAGATCTTTGATGTCCTCTTGGAGCACGTACTCTTCCAAGTCTGCTTCATGTGTGACCAGAAGTGATAATGGAAAAGAAAAAATCTTCCAAAGGCAAAGCCAAGACTGCCAAGACACCTGTACAAGGGTTTTCCCCTCAGAGAATAGAATCTGAAATGAACCAAGGGACTTGCCTTCTTGCTAGAGCAGAGATACTTTGCAATTCCTTTCTAGAAGTATTTCATCTTTGATAAAAATAGGTGTTTGCTTTCTTTTATTTTCAGAATGGGAGACTTAATTGCATTAATCTCATTTGTATTCCACAGTTGTATTTTGGGTGTAATGGTGGTGATAAGAGAGCAGAGGTCATACTCTTTTGTTAGTTTGTGGGCCACTGCACTACGAAGGAGCTACATGGACGTGCATGGGTTGAAGAGGGTTGTGTATTGCCCAGAGACCTAGACTTTAAGCTAAATCCAATAACTGGATGAGACTTCAAGTTATCCCTTTAGAAAGGAAATGACTATTCCAGAGTGGGAAGAAGGATGCTCTCCCACCTTTGATACGTATTTAGCTAGGCACATAACCCCTACATAGAAATTGTATTTCTTACGCTCCTTGTAGCCAGATGAAGCCACATTTCTAAGTTTTGACCAGAGGGATGAGAGTGGAAGTGACATAATGCTACTTTTAAAAGCATATTTGTATTAAAAAAGCGGCTTGTTAGTCATATTCTTTTCCCTCCCATCCCCATAAATGAAGCATTGGTGAGTTAGCTTCAATCATGCACCTGAGGGCAGTGCCCCAAGGAGTGGTAAGAGAAGACAGGAGGAATCTTAGTCTCTGGATGACGTTATGGAGCAAAGCTACTTACATTCCCTTGACCACTTGTCTGCCTCTTGACTGTAACATGAGAGAGAAATAAATTCTTTTTTTATCTGAGCCACTATATTGGTCTTATTACAGGAGTTCAGCTTATATCCTAGCTAATACAGATGGCAATGATGTAAGCAGGAAACAAATATAGAATGTTAGATTGGAAATTATTCTTGATTTCTTTCAGTTGAAGCTTTTCATTTATGTATGCTTTCTATGAACATTTATTTTTCAGATTGTCTAATTATACCAACAGTTTAGAAATAAAGCTCTTACTTTAACATCACCCTTGTTATAATTATGCTACATTTCTTTTTATTTTCATAAGCATATGCTTTACATATTTATATTAAAATTTTATATCCTGATATTTTCATGTGATATCTATTTTCTTTCTTGCTTTAGAGTTCTTATATTGCCTGGTTATTATTGTATAACATTCAGTTTTACTGTACTTAAAATTTTGTTATTATTGGTCACTGTGAACTAGTTATGTCCCCTCAAAATTCATATGTTGAGGTCCTAACCTTCCACATGACAGTATTGGAGAAGTGGCCTTTAAGGAGGTGATTAAGGTTAAGTAAGGTAGTAAGAATGGAGCCCTGATCAGATAGAACTGGTGCCCCTATAAGGAGAGGAAGAGATACCAGAGCTCTCTTTTTCACTTGTGTGAAGACATGGTAAGAGTATGGCCATCTGCTAGCAAGGAAGAGGGCTCTCATCAGAATCTGACAGTGCCAGCGCCATGATCTTAGACTGCAGTCTCCAGAACTGTGAGGAAGTCCCAGTCATGGTATGTCATTATTGCAGCTGAAGTTGATAGTATATTGGCATTTAGATTGCTTTCAGGTTTTCCTTCTATAAATAATGCTGGTTTTTTTTTTTTTTTTTGAGACAGAGTCTCACTCTGCTGCCCAGGCTGGAGTGCAGTGGCGTGATCTCAGCTCACTGCAACCTCAGCCTCCCAGGTTCAAGCAATCCTCCTGTCTCAGCCTCCAGAGTAGCTGGGATTACAGGCACACACCACTACGCCTGGCTAATTTTTGTATTTTTAGTAGAGACGGGGTTTCACCATGTTGGCCAGGCTGGTCTTGAACTCCTGACCTCAGGTGATCTGCCTGCCTCAGCCTCCCAAAGTGCTGGGATGACAGGCGTGAGCCACCACGTCCGGCCATAATGCTGTATTCTTGTAAAAATTATTTATTTGTTAAATTATCTTACATAGGACTCGATCTAGAATAATTTTATTTTATCACTGGTAATAATGACAGAAACAATGTTGATAGTAATAACAATGGCAGTTAGTAATGATGATTTTAATAAAGACAGCTATGAGAATGACAAGATCAATAACAGTAACAGACTGGGTATGGTAGCTCACGCCTGTAATCTCAGCACTTTGGGAAGCTGAGGTGGGAGGATTGCTTGAACCCAGGTGTTCAAGACTAATCTGGGTAACATAGCAAGACCTTGTATCTACAAAAAATTTTTTCTTTTAATTAACTGGGCATGGTGGCATATGCCTGTACTCTCTGCTACTCAGGAGGCTGAAATCGGGGGATGGCTTCAGCTCAGGAGTTGGAGTTATGATCACACCACTGTACCCTAGCCTGGGTGACAGAGTGGACTCTGTCCCTAAAAAAAATATATATATACACACACACACACACACACACACACACATATTTATGTATAATTATAACAGTAAGAACAATGACTAATATTTATTGCATGTTTACTGCAGGCAGGCACTGTTTTAAGGGTTTATCTTATTTGATCCTTACAACAGATTTATGAGGTAAGTACTGTTGCTCATGTTTTGTAGATAAGGCAAGTGAGCCACTGGGAGGTTGGGTACCTTCGCCGTCGTCTTGCAGCTGATTAATGGTAAAGTGTAGATTCTTGCTAGGCTTTATTTGCCACAGAGCATGTTATGGACTGAATTGTATTGCCACCAAACTCATGTGGAAGCCCTGATCCTTAATGTTGATAGTAATTAGAGATGGGGCCTTTGGTAGATAATTAGGTTTAGATGAGGGCCTGAGGGTGGGGCCCTCATGATGTTAATAGTGCCCTTAAAAGAAGAGACACCGGAGTGCTTACTCTTGCTCTTCTGCCATATGAAGACACAGTGGTAAGGTGGCTGTCTGCCAGCCCAGAAGTGGCCCTTATCAGAAAATGACCATGCTGACACCCTGATCTTGGACTTCTCAGCCTACAGAGCTATGAGAGAATACATTTCTGTTGTCTAAGCCACCCAGTTAAATTTCTCTTGTTGTGGTAGCTCAGACAAAGACAAAGCCCATGTTCCTAACTGTGACATGACATAATTAGAGGTTTTTGTTTGTTTGTTTGTTTGTTTTTGTTTTTTTCCCCCCAGATCACACAGTCAGTATAGCAAACTGGACTGCAAAGAAGGGGCCAAAAAAGTGGAAAGGACACCAAGAAAGAATAATGTTGCTGAAGCCAAGAGACGGGCATTTTAAGATCAAGGATATCATTATTAAATTGATACACTTTGAGTGAATTTTCATTTAAGAAGTCATCTGTGCTTTGGGAAGAGCAGTTTTGTGTTTGCAGTCCAGATTGCATAGGGTTAAGTAGGAAATGATGTGGGGTACGGGAGACAGTAAAAACAGTTTAAACTCTTTTTTCAAGGCTTGGCTGTGAAGGAAAAGAGGCAAATAGGAAGTGGCAAGAGAGACATAAAGTCTGGGGATGTATATTAGTTTGGTTCATTTTTTTTAATGAACCAAATGATGGGAGAAATGTAAGCATTTATGCTCAGTGGGGCAAAAGAAGAGAAGGAGAGAGAGAAAATGTGGAGGGGGAAGTGGATCAATGATGGCATCAGAGCCCTAAGGAGGTGGATACCTGAAGTTGCAGATTTGCTTTGAGCAGGAATTTTCCTTCCTGCATCTTCCTGGCACCTTCCTCTACAGGGCCAGGAAGGAGGGAAGAATGTGCGTGTGGTTGTTGGTCAGTGAGGGTGGAGGAAACTGAGGGAGTCTGACCTAACAACCCCTCTTTTGTTTCTGTGGAGGTGATGTCATTTTCTGAGTGAAGGGGGAGTAGGAAGCTTGAAAGTGGTGGACGTTTGGAATTGAATCTGTGGGATGTGAGAGAGCCTAAGAGAGGATTGATGGCAGCAGTGAGAAGGGTCTGCTGAGGTGGGAAGCCGTGTATTTGTGGAATCCCCAGCTTCTGTGGTTGGAGATTTTTATGACTGCTCTCTAGACCAGGTATGGGATTAAAGAAGTAGACTCTTAGACTGGTTTAGGGAGTGTATTGTGGAAGGACAAGCCAGTAAGACAGTTGAGAATTTAGGCCAGGGAGTGAGGGGTTATTATGTCAGACTCCCTCTGTTTCCTTCACCCTCACTGACCAGTAACCACACACACATTCTTACCTCCTTTCTGGCATTGTGGGGAAGGGTGTCCCTCTTTCTGGGAGATCAGATTCTGGGTTACAACGGATAAGAAGTAAAGCTTGGAGGATGGTTAATGGATTAGGAAAGATAGAGAGTGAAATGGGGAAAGACCAAGCATAACAGATTTAAGAACGGAGTTGGTGTATGCAGTCATTCCTTCAATGAATGTGTATTGAGCATTTATCTTCTAGACACTGTTCTAGGTGCTGTGGCCCCCTAGATCAAAACAGTGATCAAAACAAAATCTGCCCTTGTAGATCTTAATTCCAATGGGGAGGTAGATGATTAACATACATTATGTGTATAAACATATATATACTTGTATGTGTAATTTCAGATGGTAAGATAATGTCAAAAAGAAAATGAAATCAGGCAAGAGGCTCTGAGAAGTGACCTCTGAGCAAAGACATGAGTGTCATCAGGGATACAGCAATGCAGATGTCTCAGAGCATTACAGGACAAGGAAACAGCACATATATGTGCAAAGCCCTGGCAGAGGCTTGTATGAGGAACAGCCGTGGCACTGGGGAGCATGAGTGAGGAGGAGAACAGTGGTAATAAATTAGGGCCATGATACATTAGGGCCACTGTAAGGACCTAGGATTCTATTCAAGGGTCATGAAAAGCCATTGAAAGGTTTGAGTCAGAGAAGTACTTTTCTGAAGGCTCACACTGACTGCTTTTTGAAGAGTTGATTGGCCATGGACAATTAGGTAATCCAGAGGGACAAGAGATGGTGGTCCACAAGTAACATATGGGAATTTGAGATTTCAGCAGTTGAGTGCTTCTGCGTGAGAATCTTGTTGCTATTCCTTTAAGCAGACACACCCACTCCACAATAGACATTCTTTTCTGTGGATGAACGCCTGACCCTGACCCTTGGCTTATACCACACCCTTTCCTGTTTTTGATTCTCTTCCTCTCCAGCTCCATTATTCATTCTCCCATTTTGTCCTCACCTTGTCTTTCATAGCTGATGTACATGGTTGTCTTCCTGGCCAAGACTTCCTCTAGATCTACGTTTTCAGACCTTTTATTCACAGTCTGACTTGATACTTCAGTCTGCAGAAAACTTTGATGGAAGCCCTGTGTGTCAGCCAGGGGAAACTGAGTGAAAGGGGGGTCAGGAGTGCAGTGCTCTGCCCACTTGCAGTTGTCCTCTGACCTCCAAAGCAACTTTGAGACACCTTCTGAGAACCTTTAGCCTGCCAGCTCACAGTGTGGGAAAGCCCCAGGTTGAACTGTTGCTCTTTTGCAGCAGCTCATCCCTGGGATCACCCCAGGCCATGCTCTCCCTGCTCAGCCTGTGCCTTCTTAATCCTCAGGCACCTGGCTTGCCTGACAGTGGTACGTGCAATACAAAGTGGTGTGCTGAAGACACTCAGAACCATGAGGCTTGCATGCTGCATCTTCCTGAGTGTTAGTTTTCCTCACTGGCTATTATCTAATCTACTACATTTTTATAGTAAAAATTAACATAGTTCTAATTACACACCATAAGTTCTGTCTGTCCTTCTCAACAAAATCTTTTTTTTTTTGAAACAGGGGCTCACTTCGTTACCCAGGCTAGAGTGCAGTGGTGCAATAATAGCTCACTGTAGCCTTGAACTCCTGGGCACAAGTAATCCTCCTGCCTCAGCCATGCAAGTAAGTACCTAGAACTACAGATGTGCACTACCGTGTCTGGCTAATTTTTAATTTTTTTTTCTAGAGACAGGGTCTTGCTATGTTGCCCAGGCTGATCTAAAACTCCTGGCCTCAAGCTGTCCTCCCTTCTCAGTCTCCCAAAGTGTTAGAAACACAGGCATGAGCCGTTGTGTCTAGCCAACAACTTTTTTTGTTGACCCTAATTAAACATATTAAATGTTTTATGCCAAGAGGAAATAGATGTATTGGAGTTCAGAATGTAACATTTGTGTACAATTTTTAAGGAAAAAAAATAAGAGCAAGACATTTAAAGTTTGCCTGGGACACTTAAGGTGATGCCTTCAGTCTTCTGGGGATGATTAGGTCCCTCAGTTCTGAATTAGGACTGCTTTGATGGAAAAGGTTAGAACTACCTGTTTAAGTTGTCAGATTTGTAACTCTGTATTTTCGTTTTGCTTAATGGAGCTATTGTAACGTTTTTATTCAGGATGGAATAGGAACTGGCCATGAGTTAGTCTCTGAATCATCAGGCTTTTCTGGTTAAAGGTAAACATAAGTATTTTCTTCTTTTAGCCATGTTTAATTTTAACAAGTGTCATTAAAGTAAGCATTGTTGCATTATAAAAAGGATTGATAAGGCCGGGCGTAGTGGCTCATTTCTGTAATGCCAGCACTTTGGGAGGCCAAGGTGGGTGGATCACGAGGTCAGGAGTTCGAGACCAGCCTGGCCAATGTGGTGAAACCCTGTCTCTACTAAAAATACAAAAATTAGCCGAGTGTCATGGCATGTGCCTGTGATCCCAGCTACCCGGGAGGCTGAGGCAGGAGAATCGCTTGAACCCGGGAGGTGGAGGTTGCGGTGAGCCTAGATTGAGCCACTGTACTCCAGCCTGCTGGATGACAGAGCAAGACTCCATCTCAAAAAAAAAAAAAGAATTGATAAGAACCAGGTGATGGCCTAGGTATTGGAGTAATACTCAAAAACAAGGTTGTCCTAGGACACAAAGGAAGTTTGATGCTTTTCATTTTAAAAAAGAAGAGTATGAATTGTGTTAAGCTCTGTAATACTTCCTCTGAGTTGAGAGTGGATCTTTAAGGTAAAACATTTCTTTGTCGGGACTGTTTGCAACTAAGGAATTTAAGGTTAAGAGTTTTGCATGACACTGCCAAATTATAAGACTAATGAGGGCAAGGATTTGATCATGTTCATGGATGCTTGTGAACTAGGAGTAGTGTGGCACCTCACATGTAATACCCAGTATTTTTTGAGTGAAGGAATGAACTATCCTTGGTGTAACTGTGGAAAATATTGTTAGGTTGTATAATAGATACAGGATAGCTTCCCTGCATCTATTGAGTTGAACAAGGCAGCCTTCCTGGATGTGTTGTCACAATGTTGCTATCAATATACTCTTTTAAATTAATAGAAGCAGAGGCACAGCTATACGTTTTCTTTTGAGTGCCAGTTATCAGATCTGTTCAATCATATGCCAATTCTGTCTGCAAAATGGGGATAGCAACACACAATCTATCTAGTGCAAGTAGCTGCACTAAGATTAGATGAGGTATACAGGGTAAGAGAAAATACTTGCAAATTATATATCTGATAATGGACTTATATCCACATTTGTAAAGAACTTTTGCAGCTCAATATTAAAAAGACAAAAATACCCCATTAAAATGGGCAACGGATCTAAATAGACATTTCTCTAGGGAAAATTTATGAATGGCTGATAAGCACATGAAAAGATGCTCAATGTTGTCACTCATAGAAGCAAATCAAAACCACATAAGATGCTACTTCATGCCCAGTAGTTAGCTGTAATCTAAAGAAGATAACAAGTGTTGGTGAGGATGTGGAGTGATTGGAAGCTCCATACATTGCTGGTAGGAATTTAAAATGGGCAGCCACTTTAGAAATAGCTTGACAGTTCTTCAAAAGGTTAAAACATAGAGTTACCCTATGTTACCTAGCAGTTTCACTCCTAGGTATCTGTGCAAGATAAATGAAAACATACGTACACACAAAAACTTATACGTAAATGCTAGTAACATTATTCCTAATAGCTAAACAGTGGAAACAACCTAAATATCTATCAGCTGATGAATATATAAACAAAATGTGGTACATCCATACAATGGAATATTATTCAGCATTAAAAGCATAAAGGAATAAAGTACTGACACGTGCTATAACATAACAAAACATGCTAAGTGAAAGGAGCAGACATAAAAGGCTATATGTTGTATGATTCCATTTATATGAAATGTGCGGGGTAGGCCAATCCATAGGGACAGAAAGTAGATTCATGAGCTGAGAGGGTTAGAGGAGAGAGATGGGGAAGGACTACTAATGGATAGGGAGTTTCATTTTGGATGATAAACACGTTCTAAAATGGCGGTGATGTTGGCACAACTCTGAATATACTAAAACCATGGAATTGTATATTTCAAAAGGGTAAATTGCATAGTATGTGAATTATACCTCAATAAAGCTGTTAAAAAAGAATAAGTGAGGTAATATGTGGGAATATACTTTGAGCTATTTGAAAAGATATTATTATTTCAGTTTGACGGTAAGGCCATTAAATAATAGCAGGATGACTTAGATATTTTTCCTTGCTTGCAGGCCTGTGATTTTTATGCCATGACTCAACTTTATAAGACTGTAACTCAGCAATATAAAATATTGAAAATGTTGAAACATAAAATGAAAATTGCTTGGTCTACTGTTTATATTTAATAGGATTTTCTCAATCAGTTAATTAGCAATAAGTAGAATGTATCATTAAGGAATTAGATTTTAGAGTCGTAAAATTTTAGAGCTGGCAGAAACTTCAAAAGTCATCTAGTCCCCCCTTATTTTGCTGTGTGAGAGAGCTGAGTCATAAAGAGGCCAAGATGTCTTATGTCGCAGCTTTGAGTAAATTCTAGAACTCAGTGTTCTTTGTGTTGACTATTTGGTTTCAGTGCTGTTAAGAGTGTTCTACTATTAAAGAACTAACACTCTTAATAGCTATTTAAATGCTTCCTATATACTAGGCACTCAGGTACTTTATATACGTTATCTTGGTTAATCTACACAAAGCTTATGAAGACAGTTCATTTTACCTGTGTATTAGTTTTGTGTTGTTGCTATAAAACAAAACGAAACAAACAAAAAAACAAAAAATCTGGCCGGGTGCAGTGGCTAACGCCTGTAATCCCAGCACTTTGGGAGGCCAAGGCAGGCGGATCACGAGGTCAGGAGATGGAGACCAGCCTGACGAACATGGTGAAACCGCATGTCTACTAAAAATACAAAAATTAGCCGGGCGTGGTGGCGTGCACCTGTCATCTCAGCTACTCAGGAGGCTGAGACAGGAGAATTGCTTGAACCCAGGAGGTGGAGGTTGCAGTGAGCTGAGATCACGCCACTGCACTCCATGCCCTCCAGCCTGGGCAACAGTGCGAGACTCTATCTCAAAAAACAAAAACAAAACAAAAAAAAAAACACCGAAAAAACCTTTGTGGCTTAAAACAACACAAATTTCTTATCTTACATTCTGGAGGTCAGAAGCCCAAAATGGACCCGACATCCTGTTAGCAGGGCTGCCCTTCTTCCTGAAGGCTTAGGGGAAGTCAATTTTCTTGTCTTTTCCAGCTTCTGGAGGCTGCCTGCATTCCTTCACTTTTAGTCTCCTTCCATCTTCAGAGCCAGCAGTGACTGGGCAAATCTTTCTCACAATGCTGTTTTTCTGGTTTTGATTCTTTTGCCCCCTCTTTCCCTTTTAAGAACTCTTGTGATTACTTTGGACCCATCTGGATAATGCAGATACTCTTGTTATTTTAAGGTCCACTGATTACCAGCCTTAATTCTGCGTGCAACCTTAATTCCCCCTCATCAAATGAGTGGAAAAAACACGCTCAAATGTTTTTTGTTTTTTTTTGTTTTTGTATTCTCTCAGCCAACAGCAATCAACACAGAAGACTTTTGTGATGACACGTATGGGAGTTTCCTCCCCACCACACCAAGCTATTTTGCAACAGACACCACCTGGGTTACCTTCAATTCAATGCTGACATCACCTGTAGAGAGTGTCAGATCCCCTAACTTTAGGCCTCAGTCTCACAGCAAGTCTCAGGAGGCTCTACCTGTGTTTCTGACCGACCTGCTATAAATTGGGGTTCCCATAGCCACCTCTTCGGGTTCATTTAATTTACTAGAGGGCCCACAGAACTCAGGAAAACACATCTACTGGTTCATTATAAAGGATACAGATGGAGAGGTGCACAAGGCCCGGCATGTGGAAGGGGCAAGGAACTCCCTTGCCCTCCCCGGGTGTACTACCATTTGCGAACCTCCATGTGTTCAGCTATTTGAAAGCTCTCCACACTGTGTCCTTTTGGGTTTCTATTTAAGCTTCATTGGGTAGGCCTGATTGATTGAATCATTGGCTGTTGGTGATCAACTTAACTTTCAGACCCTTTCCCCTTCCTAGAGCTTGGAGGGTGTTGCTGAATGTCCCAACCCTCTAATCGTGCTTTGGTCTTTCTAGTGACCATCCTCCATCCTGAAGCTACCTAGAGACTGCCAACCATCAGTCAACTCATTAGCGTACAAAAGGCATCACTTTGGAGATTCTAAGGATTTTAGCAGTTGTATGCCAGGAAATGAGGATGTAGACCAGATGTATATTTCACAATATCATACCATGTAATATAGGGTAGGCAGAGATTCCAGGGAATAAGGTATGGACATCCTTTGAGGGAGGCAATATTCTGTGTACCACATCTGTTAATAAGCTGAAGAGATTTAGGCTCAGAGAGGTTAAGTAAGTTGTCCAAGGTCACAACATAGTAAATGAAAGAGCTAATATTTTAACCCAGGTCTGTTATTTATCATATATGCATATCTTTCACAATAACATGATTTTTCCCAAAATGCCATTTGATCCTACTCTGGAAAAGTAAATAGGATGATGAGCATTGTGCAAATAGTAAATACCTCGTTTTTATTGTATATATTTAAGGTATATGATGTTTTGATGTACACACACAGTGAACTGGATACTACAGTCAACCAAATTAACATCAGTCATCTCACATAGTTACCCTTTTTAGTGGCAGGAACACTTAAAATCTCTTTTAGCAAAAATCTCAAATACAATACAGTATTAACTGTAGTCCTCATGTTGTACGTTAGACATTGAGACCCCTTTACCCTGTGTATCTGCAGCTTTGTATCCTTTGAGCTACATCTTCCCATTTTCTCCCCTGCCTGCCCCTGCTTACCACCATTTTATTCTCTGAGTATTCAACTTTCTTTCTCTTTTTTTTAAAGATTCCTCATATAAGTGAGGTCATGCATTTTCTGTGTCTTGCCTATTTCACTTTGCATAATGTCTTCCATGTTCATCCATGTGGTAGCAAATGGCAGAATCTCCTTTTTAAGGTGGAATAATATTCCATTTATGTATGTGCACGTACATATATATATACACACATGCACATATGTACACACATACCTCACGGTTCATTCATCTGTTGACAGATACTTTGGTTGTTTCAATATCTTGGCTATTGTTTCTAAATCTTGGCTAATGCTACAGTGAACATGGGAGTGCAGGTATCTTTATGAGATGGTGATTTCATTTCCTTTGGATATCTACCCACTGGAGGAATTGCTGAGTCATATGGTAGTTGTATGTTTAATTTCCTTAGGAGCCCCTGTACAGTTTTTCACAATGGCCGCACTGATTTGCATTCCCACCAACAGTGTATGAGGTTTCTCTTTTTTACACCATCACCAACACTTATCTCTTGTAACTTATTAAAGTGATAATCACATTTGCTTAATAATATCAAGCAATAGGCTATGTTATTATGAAACAGTTAAAAGCATATAGGAAATATATTTATTGATGTGGGAAAAGTATTTATGACTCATCATGACTTCCAGCGCCCTTCCCAGATTTCTACTTATCACTTCCTTTCTGTTACCAGTTCCTTCCTTATCCAGCCTAGATGCTTTGATTCAAATTATTTTCCAGCAAATTCTTTCAATTCTTTTGTACCTCTTTGGTCTCTCCAATCTCGGAACTGAATAAGCTCAACTACCTGCCAGTTTTTTCACTTTAATGTTATACTCAGCAGCCTTAAAATTGTCCAGCAGTCTTCCGACATGTCTATTATCTCACTCCCTCACTCCCCACAGCATACTACCTTCGTTCTTCTCAAACCTTTTAACTCCCTATCAGGTTATTTGACGTCTTAGCAGTTTTCCACACAGTTGACCACAATTGACCATTGCTTCCTTTTGGAAACACTTGTCTCTTGGCCTATGACACAAACCCTTCCCTGGTTTTCCTTCTCCCATTCTAGTTGACCATTTTCTGTCATCTGTGTTACCTGACATCTAAAAGAGGAGAGGTTTAGTTCCCTTGTTTTTCATCTTGTACTTTTGGTTAAATATCTTTTTATGTAAGTCTTTCATATTAACTCTAGCCCAGAGTTTGTCATCTTTAGCACTATTGACATTTTGGGCTGGAAAATTTTTTCAGTGTCGGGGGATGTCTCGTGGATTGTAGGATGCTTAGCAGCATCTCTGGCTTCTACACTGTAACTGCCAATAGAGTTCCCTCTACCCTTATTGTGACAATCAAAGTGTCTCCAGATATTGCCAAATGTCTCCGGGGTACATAAAATCACCACCTGTTGAGAACTACTTATCTAGCCTGAAGCTCTCTTCTGAGGATCTGGGGATAACAGCTTTCTGACATCTCTAGTTGAATATCTCCTAGGCATTGAAAATTTAACGTGACCAAAATGGACTCTTGTTTTTTCTCCCGTATATGCTCTCCCCCTAGATTTTCAGATTTTAGATTATTTATGACCTTGCATTGGAGGTACCAATAAAAGACATTGGAGGCTTTTTTTTGGAGTAAACTAAGGAGCCACTAGAGAGTTTTGAGCCAAGAAATGACATGATCTCACTTAGGTTAGCTCTTTCTTGAGCATAGACTATGACTTGGAAGACAAAGCAGGAAGACCAGTTAAGAGGCTACTGTGGTAATCACAGTGAAAAATGGTAGTAGCTTGCACAAGGATGGCAGTAGGGCATATGGTAAGGAGTGGCATCTCTGGTTTAGTGCTTAAACACAAATATTTCTGAGAAGAAGAATGCACTTGTACCTTCATGAAGTTAGTATCAGAGTATGCTTTGTTTTTCAGATGTTTTCTAAGAACTTGCAGGGAACAGGTTTTGGTGGATCAGAATGAAAGGACAGTAGCCAAGTTCCTGGGTTCCTCCAAGCTAGAACTTCCTGGGATGTTACTTGAAGGGATTCAGGCCACAACAGGGTTTTAAAACAAAGGACCCAATAGGAGGAGTAAGCAAGACATCCAGTATTGCCTATTCTACGTCACAATCTTACTTGGAGCTGGTCCTCCCTTGGTAAAACATGTACTGGGTGGCAGGGTAGATAGAACAATTGGAAATCAGGAGTGTTTCCTTCATTAAATATAGGAAGCACATCATCTTGGGCTAGAAGGCCCTTAGCTGAAGTGAGGTGGCTATTGGCATTTGGGATAGGACAGGTTTTTGTTGTACAAGATTGCCCTACATGTCGCAAGACTCATAATAGTGTGCTCTCTCATTGTGACATCTAAAAAATGCCTCTCCACATTTCCAGACTCCCCATGGGAGTCAGACATGTTCAACTGTATACCACTGGACTGAGCCCCCTATGCTAATTTGAAAACTGCCTTCTGTAATATGAAGTTAGTCAAAAGGCTATACATTCCAGGCCCTTAAAGAAAAACTGCATTACTTGTTTGGGGACTTAGAAGGTATCCACTGGTACTTTAAATTAGCATTGATGTTTATTGCTGATACATCCCATAAATGTTTTCTGTTCATGTTATGTACCTTAAAATACTAATTTGTAATTCTTTCGTAGAGGTTGTAGACATTTCAGGGCCATCTCTAAAGATAACTGCAAAGGACACATGCTCTCGCTGCTCTCTTCCCAGCATTGCTATGTAAGGGAGCCTGAATGAAAATGAATCGAGAGTTTGTATGAAAAGGAATTCCCTAGCCATCTTAGCAAAGGGAGTGGGAGTAAGATTGGAAGAGGGAGGATATTGGCTTGTATGTGAATGTTTATGCACATCATGTTTTTTTTGTTTGTTTGTTTTTGTTTTTATAATCAGGTCTAACTAGTATAAAGAGCTAAATATTTTTTAATCGTATTTTTGAAAAGTAGTAGAGAATAGAACAATATTCATCAGATTTGTGAAGGATTCATGACTCAGTGTTAGAGGGAATACTCACCAAGGAAAAGATCTAATAGTTTTGAACATACAAAATGTAAGGTTTATTTACAACGAAAAAAATAACACAACACAACTGGAGGAAATGTTTGTATCAAATGTGACTAAGGGTGAACATCTATAATATCTGAAGAGGAAGTTCTCTCAAACCTAATGAATAAGTTTTAATACATAAGTAAACAAAGTATTTTAGCAGTTAATGATTAATAAAAAGGTGGAATTATGTTTACCATCACTGGTAATCAAAGAAATGCCTTTTAAGTTAACCTTGAGTTACCTCTTCCATTCTCTCAAAAGTACTGAAAATTAAAATAACTTCCAATTCTGGAGAGGCTTTAAGGAAGTGGACCTATTCACTCTAATGTGTTTCTTGTGCTACTCCCAGCCACTGCCTTTCCCTGAACATGCTGTGCCATTTGAAATTCTTATGTCTCATCTTTATGGGTCCTTCCCCTGTTCTTCCTGTTGACTTTCTATCTCTTGAGAGCAGCAGTCAGATCCTGGGGGCATCCCTTCTGAGTCAGCCCTGCCAGTGAGCACTCTGGTTTGCATTCGGTACTGCACTGCAGTCATGGGTGTATGAATCAGTCCCTACCACTTGGCTGGGGAGTTCTTGAGGTTAGGGCTGGTCAGGCCCTGTATCAGGGTCTGGCATATAAATAATTATTCAATAACTATTGAACTAAATTATTGGACTTTGGTAAATGTTTTAATAAACTATAATATGTTAGGGTGATGGAATAACATGATCACTAAAGTGTAATTATAAGTGTAACTTATGGCAAAATTTTGTAACCAAATACAGAATGATATGTTTAGTGTAATTTCAACTGCTTTTGAAAGGTAATGTGCAGAAAATGAATTTTTAAATATTTTAACGTTATAGATAACAAACTTTTATTTCTTTGTTACAATCTTTATGATACAATATATAATTTTTAAAATCAGTTGGCAGACTTGACCTCCCTCTCTTCTCATCAGAAATTAACCTCTGTGTGCCCTGTTCAGTTATCTGATTGAACTCTCAGGAAATAGGGTGGGCCTCCCCAGAATGTGGGCTTTTAAGGATAGCTGCATTTATGTGGCTGAATTAGGTCCCCAAGCATGTTTGAACTTTTACTGTGCCTGGGTGCATATAACTTGAGAGATATGGTACTTAGTATTGTAGAGTTTATAAATATATTCACGTTATCAATGATAAGTTCTACAGCTTTTAATAATGTCAAATATAAATGGTAATTGATTTTTTAAAACATTTTTTGAGTATCTACTATCTACCAGTGACTGAAATACAGAATTCCTTTGAGGAAGTCCTTGTCTGACAGCAAAGACAGACATCCATGGGCCTTTCATACAGCGAGATGAGTGCCATAATCGTGTGTTGAACAGAGTGCAGTGAGTTGTAGAGGGAATGGAGAAGCAGTTATTTCTTAGAGGGCTGGTGAGATGAGATGACTGTTCTCCGGTGAGATAACTCTTGAGCAGAACTTCAGAAGATGGGCAAAATTTTTGCAAGGTGGATAGGAGAAAAGGGAAAAGCATGAACAGAAAGGTAGAAGTGTAGAAATACATGATGTGTTCAGAAGCCACTAAAAGATTTTGGAGAGGGATATGACATGGTTAGGTTTGTATTTGGAAAGAAAATTGAGATCAGTGATTATAACAAGGAGACACAAGAAAAGTTAATCTTTTTTTTCTTTTTTTTTGCATGCTTTTCTATGTGACAATTTTGGAGCATCCCCAGATTTTAAATTGCAACATAGATAGGACATACTTTACATTATGCACAGTACTGGCCAGCCAACCATATGTCCTCTCATAGCTGTACATCAGAGTGTCCCTTCTAAAAGTCTGGGTTAACAGTGGGCTGCAGGAATGAGGTCAGCTAAGAAGGCATTTCAGTGTCCACATCACCACAGGAAGTGATGGCTTAATCAGGGCCGTGATAACAGAAATGGATGGGAGGGAATATATTTGCCTATATAGACTTGGTATCAGAGTTTTATGGGGGTAGAGAGAAAAAGGAATTATATATCAGTGTTTCTCATATTTTAATGTGCATATGAATTCTCTAGGGATTTTGTTAAAAGGTAGATTTTGATTCAGTAGGTCTGTGGTCGGGCCTCAGATTCTGCTCCCAAGTGTTGCCACCACTGTGGGGCCATGGTCCAGTGAATAATTAACAAGGACGAGATAACGTGGATGTGAGACTCCACTGACTAGATGGTGATGTCATTATCTGAAATATCTGAAGTGGGGAATACCACAGAAAAGAAAGATTGGGTGGGGGAATGGGGTGAAGTTTTTATGGGACATTTGGATATAAAAATTGTAGACAGCTAAAAGTTTGGATTCTAAGCTTGAGAGAAAAATCAAGCATAGAGATACAGATTTGGGAATAAGCATTTCGTTGCTGACAGTAAAAGTCATGAGAATGAGTGACATTACCTACAAAAAAGAGATAAAGTTAATATTAGAAAATATACCTATTGCTTCATCATTCAAAGGCCTCATCTTCTAAAAAGAAAAATAAAGAAAATACATCTATTTGCTAAAATTTTAATGTCCATTTAAGTGACTATAAATCAGCAATGGGAAAGAAATTGGATAGGTAGCTTCCTCCCTATGAACAATCTCTAGGTGTAAATTGAGGGAAGGAGAAGTCTTCTTTGGAAAATCCCTCTTTTCCTTTGTAATGACTGTAGATCAAGTTAAAAATGCATTAAAGTATCTTATGAGAAATAATTCATATAAATAAATATGTGTAAAGAATCTTCAAAATGCCAGGCAGTCTTCTGACCTTAACATTAATAGCAAATGAAATGAATCCCTGAAACAGTGGAGCTTATCGGGGAGATTGACAAATGCTGCGTTAGGAAAGTATAGTGTGATGCGAGAGCACACACATCAGGAACACATGACTCAGTGTGGAGACAAGGGATGGCCTACCTGAGGAAGTAGCATTAAGCTGAGACCAGAAGGCTGAGTAGAGGTGACCTACAGGAAGAAGAAGGGAAGGTTGTAACAGTAATGACTTGGAGGGGAGAGGCCCTGCAGTTTGGAGAAGTTCAGTGTGGCTGACCATGGAGTGTGCAGAGTGAGGGGGATGACTGCTGAGCTCCAGAGGTGGACAGAGCCCCTGGTGAGGCCCACTCCTCTGGGACTTAGTAGAGAGAAGAGGGAGAAAATGATGTATTTTCCCAGGGAAAAACTATTATCCTGCTTTGGTATAGTTCAAACAACAGTCTTATGCATATGGTTTTACAAGCATATGGCTTTTATAGACAGGCCTACTAATGACATGACTCATAGTAATGTTTCTGTAGGAAGAATGTTTTGTGCTTCAAAAGCTGTCTTATAATTTAACTTTCAGTTTTGTTTTTCCATTTGGGAACCGCTTGGATAAGAGCACAATTCTATTGCTTTTTGTTATTTCTGCTAAAAGTGTGCTTTGTCTGTTATGTATCTATGTGGCTACAGTGTTGATTTTCCATCTTCTGATATGAATCAAGCTATCATTGCACAGATGCAGTTGAAATGTTGTTTTATTTTCTTGACCAGATTCAGAAAGTGTATGGAAATAGAGAAATCTTTTTATAAATTGTTTAGTTTTCAGAGTGTTTGTTCTTCAAAGTTAAGGATTCCCTCTGTAAATTATATTGTGGTATACTGTGTTATATACGATGAAAGTATGAAAAATTAAACTACCATGAAAATTGTTATAAACAGAAAGTAGAAGAGATTGGTATGTTTTCACTATTGAAGTCAAATAGAATGTAGAAGGTAAACAATAAAGGATAAAATACCCAGCTTTAAAAATACTTTAATAACCATGAGCTTATCGTCATAATCATCTTCATTACTAGCTATTGTTATCATTAGTAATACTTGATATTTTAAAGCAGGAAACAGCAAATGTTAAGGCCACTCCCTTTGTAAAATTGATCTATATGAGTTTCACTTTCTTTAATAAATGAAACTTTAGGCTGAAACTCTCCAATTCCCTTATCTCCAATATGCAAAGTTAATTTCATCTACATCTATCTTGTGAAAGTATCTTTCCTTCTATATCAATTAGAATACTTTCAGCTGGTAAGTGACAGAGACCCAGCTGAAAGTATCATATATAATAACTGCATTTTATTATCTCATATAACTAGAAATCTGGAAGAAAGATGGTTTTTTAGTTGGCTCATATAGCAGCTAACCATTATCATCAGACTCTCTGGCTCTGTCTTTTCATTCTACCATCCTGCATCAGTTGACTTTTGTCTTCAGACTTTTCCCCTCCTCATCTCAAGATGGCAGCTTTAACTCCAAGAATGACATACTCATATCAAAGCATCCATGACTGTAAGAAAAGGTGTCTCTCTTATGTCTTTTTCAGAAATGCAGAAAACTTTCTTAGAAGCCTCCTAGAAAACATGACCTCACTAGCCAAAACTGCATCCTATACTGTTTCTAAGCCAGTCAGTGGTGAGGGGTACAGAAGTCCTATGTTTGGCTTAGACTAGTCTAGATTCATGGCCCTCCACTCTTCCCAAGGTAAAAAAAAAATAAAAAAATAAAAAAATAAATAAGATTTTGTTATCCACAAAGAAGGGAAGACTGAGTAGGCAACCTCTAGGTCTGTCATACCTTCCAAGGCCAATTTATTTGCCTAGACTCTTAATTCCTTTCTGCCTCCTAGAAGACTTTGTTAATCATTTCTTCTTGCCTTCATTTTCAGTCTTCTCATTCTTTTTCTTCAAGCTTATTGAAAGAAGAGTCTACATATGCTGCCTTCATTTTTTCCCCTCCCATTTATTCCTTTAATTCCTTGCAATCTGGATTTTGTTCTTTCTAATAGGAAACCTTCCTTTTCTGTCAACAACAATGACCACTTGATTCCCAAATCCTTTGCCAGTGTCTTTTGTTTTCTGGATTTTCTATTCTCCGTTTCATTTGTTTGCACATTATTCTTTATTATTTCCTTCCATCTGCTTGCTTAGGTTTAGTTTGCTTTTCTTTTTGTAGGTTCTGTCTTCTTAAGGTGGAAGATTAGATTATCCACTTGAGATCTTTCTTTTTTAATATAGGCTTTTATAGCTACAAATTTCTTTCTGAGTACTATTTTCTTTAGCTGTATCCAATAAATTTTGGTATGTTGTGTTTTAGTTTTCACTAATCTCAACGTATTTTCTAATTTTCTCTCTGATTTCTTTGACCTATTGGTTATTTAGGAGTGTGGTTCCCCCGCCCATCTTTGTGAATTTCCTAAAATTCCTTCTGTTACTGATTGTATTATAATTGCATTCCATTGTTTCAGAGAATATTCTTTGTGTGATTAATCTCTGTAAATTATTGAAGGTTGTTTATGGCCTAGCATGTGATCTCTTTTGGAAAATGTTTCATATGCAATGAAGAATGCATATTGCCTTGTTGGGTGGCGTGTTATATAGTCGTCTGTAGGGCTAGTTGTCTTACTGTGTTGTTCAAATCTTTTGTGTTCTTGTTGATTTTCTTCCTGGTGGTTTTATCTAGTATTGAAAGAGGGTTAGTCTCCAATTATTATTTTTGAGTTGTGTATCCCTTCAACTCTGTCTTTTCTTCCTTCTGTTGTTAGGTGCATATATGCTTCTAATTGTTATATTTTCCTGATGGATTGACCCTTCTGTCATTATGAAGTGTTTCTCTTTATTTCTATTAATATATTCTTGTTTTAAAATCTATTTTGCCTGATTCTTTTATGTTTACTGTTTGTATGGTATAGCTTTTACTTTCAACCTATTTGTATGATTGAATCTAAAATGTGTTTTATATAGATTTTATATAGTTGGGATCATTGTTCTTTTTCTTTTAAAAAAATACAGCCTGATAATCTTTCTTTTGATTAGATTGCTTAATCTGTTCACATTTAATGTAATTACTGACATAGTTGGATTTTTGTATGCAGTTATGAATTTTGTTTTCCGTAGGTCTCAAGTCTTTTTTGTTCTTTCCTTTCTTGCCTTCTTTTGGATTAAGTAGATATATTGTAGTGTGATGTTTTAATTCCTTTGCTACTTTTTAAAACATATATTTTGAATTATTAGTGGTTGCTCCGGGGTTTACAGTGTACATCTTAATTTATAAGAATTTCACTTCTGATTTATACTTACTTTCAGCAAAATAGACTTCCTCTATTAGCTCCATTTCCCTCCCCAACTTTTTTGTGCTATTATTGATGTACCTATTATGTCAAACCCAACAATACACTGTTGTAATTTTTACTTTATGTCTTTTGAAGAAGCTGAGACAAGGGAGAGCAAGTACATATTTATAGTTAGTTGTATTGACCTCTCTATTTTTCATTTTCTTTACATATTTCTGCATATTTGAGTTAGCTCTGGGGTCATTTTCTTACTCCCATAGAACTCTGTTCTCATCTGCTTCATTTGTACTGTTATTGTCTAAATATGTAACAGTGAATGTTGTTAGCCCAATAATAAAATTATAGCTACAGTGTTTTATTGAATTATTCTTTAAATCAGTTAAGAGAAGAAAGGGGAAGAATTATGCAATTACAGTGTCTTTTGCAATTATGTACGTAATTTCCTTTACTGGCACGCTTTGTTTTTTGGGGCTTCCAATTACTGTTTGGTGTTACTTGCTTTTAGCCTGAAGAATTTCCTTTAATATTTCTTGTAAAACAGATATTCTAGCAACAAATTCTCTGTTTTTATTTTCCTGGGGATGCCTTAATTTCACCTTTATTTAAAAATACAGTGTTGCTAGATATTAGAGTCATAATTCACAATATTTTACTTTAGCACTTTGAATATTTAATTCCATTGCTTTCTGCCCTCGCTTGTTTCTAATGAGAAGTCAGTTGTTAATCTTATTGGGGACTCCTTTGTGCTTGTCTGGTCATTTTGCTCTTGCTGCTTTCAAGATTTTCTCCTTGTCTTTGGCTCTCAAGATTTTGCCTATAATGTGTCTGGAAGTATATCTTTTTGTATTTATCCTATTTAGAATTTGTTGAGCTCCTTGGGAGATGTGTAGATTAATATTTCT
Source organism: Colobus angolensis palliatus (assembly GCF_000951035.1). Lineage (NCBI taxonomy): Eukaryota > Metazoa > Chordata > Mammalia > Primates > Cercopithecidae > Colobus > Colobus angolensis. The sequence goes on along the minus strand of NW_012117533.1, from coordinate 1,497,966 downwards.
TTTTCTTTTATCAAATTTGGAAAGATTTCAACCATTATTTATGTATTTTTTATTCTTTTTCTTTCATTCTTTTTTTTTTCCCTCTCTCTGAGACAGGGTCTCACTCTGTCACCCAGGCTGGAGTATAGTGGCATGACCTTAGCTCACTGCAGGCTCCACCTCACTGTGGGCTTAAGCAGTCCTCCCAACTCAGCTTAAGCCCACAGTGTAGCTGAAACTACAGGTGTGTTTCACCCTACCTGGTTAATCTTTAATATTTTTTATAGAGACAGGGTCTCAACATGTTTCCCAGGCTGGTATTGAATTCCTTGGCTGAAGCAATCCTCCCACCTCGGCCTTCCAAGGTGCTAGAGTTACAGATATGAGCCACCATGCCTAGCCTTATTATTCTTTAAATATTTCTCCCTGTTTTTTCTCCTAATGGCATCTATTTTAGTCCATTTTCTGTTACTGTAACAGAATACCAAAGACTAGTTAATTTATAAGGAAAAGAAATTTATTTTTTATGGTTCTGGAAGCTAAGAAGTCCAAGAGCATGGTGCGAGCCTCTGGTGAGGACCTTCTTGCTAGTGGGAATTCTCTACAGAGTCCCAAGGTGGCACAGAGCATCACATGCTGAGAGGGCACATGAGTAAGAACCAAACTGGATTTTATAACAGATGCATTCTTGTGATAGCTAACCTACCTGCTTGATAACCCATCAATCCAGTAACTTATTCGTCTACTAATCCATTCATGAGAGCAGAGCCCTCATGACCCAGTTACCTCTTAAAAGTACTACTTCTCAATACTTCTGCATTCAGGACCAAGTTTCCAATACAGTGAACCTTTGGAGAACACATTTAAACCACAGCATTCCACCCTGGGCCCCCAAAATTTATGTCCTTCTGGTGTTTAAAAATACATTCATTCCATCCCAGTAGCTCCAGAGTCTTCATTCATTCTATCATGCACTCAAAAGCCCAAAGTTCCAAGTCTCATGTAAATCAGATTTGAGTGAGACATATGGTGTAATTTGCCTTGAGGCAGATTCTTTTCAGCTGTGAGCCTATTAAATCAAACAAGTTACCGACTTCCAAAATATAGTGGTGGAGCAGGCATAGGACAGACATTGCCATTCCAAAAGGGAGCACCAGGAAAAAATTAAGGACTAACAGGTCCCATGTAAAATGAAAACCCAACAAGGAAAACAACGTTACATCTTACAGCTGAAGAATAATCTCCTTTGACTCCATGTCCTGCTTCCTGGGCACACGGGTGCAGGGTTGGGCCTGAAAGCCTCAAGTGACTCCACCCCCATGGCTTTACTATGCTCAATCCATATGTCAGCCCTTGTAAGTTACAGTTGGGTGCCTGTGGCTTTCGCAGGTTGGACCTGCATGCTGATGCTATAATTCTGAGGTCTCAGCAGCATTCCTGCTCCCACAGCTCCATTAGGCATTACTTTAGTGGGGACTCTGCCATGGCCTTGCTTCTGGCTGTACTAGGCATTGCCCTATGGGGGGCTCTCAGCAATGGATCCACTCTTATGACAAGTCTGTGCCAGGGCACCAGTCTTTTTGGTATATCCTTTGAAATCTAGGTGAAACTACCATAACCCCACATCTCTTACATTCTGTACACCTGCAGAATTAGCACCTTGTGGATGCCACCAAAATTTATAGCTTGTGCCTTCCATAGTGGTGAGTTGAGCCACACCTGCTGCTACTTGGGTCATGGCTGGGGCAACCACAGAGCCTTGCTCTGGGGAGCAGGGAGCAGAGTCCTGAGGCAGTCCTGGACAGTGGGCTGTGCAGAATGCCATGGATGCCATGGGCTCCCACAGAATCATTCTGCACGCCTAGGCCTCTGGGCCTCTGATGGGAGGAGCAGCTTCGAAGGTGTGTGAAATGCCTTTTGGAGTCTTTCTCTAATTGTCCTGATAAATAGTCTCTTGGTCCCTTGTATCAATATGAATCTCGTTAGCAAATGGTTCCTAGGCCTCATTCTTGGTTTCCTTTCCTAAACAAGCTTTTTAAATTCTACATGGCCAGCCTGAGGAGAGTTTTGCAAATCTTTCCACTTTGCTTTTCATTTGATTATAAATTCTGTCTTTGTCATCCCTTTGCTCCCAAATCTCACCTGTGTCTTGAGTGTTTTGCTGCTAGAAATTTCTTCCACCCCATATGCTAGTTCATCACTCTCAAGTCCAGCATTCCACAAACCCCTAGGGCATGGACATAGCCTCGAGGTATGTCAGGCTGTTTGCTGCTTTGTGACAAGTATGGCCTTTAGTCCAAGTTCTAGTACCTTGCTCCTCATTTCCATCTGAGGCCTCTTCAGAATGAACTTTACATATTTCTGTTAACATTCTGGTCATGAGCACTTAAGTAATCTCTAAGAAGATTCAAGCTGGGCGCAGTAGCTCACACCTGTAATCCCCGCACTGTGGGAGGCCGAGGCAGGCAGATCACCTGAGGTTTGGTGTTTGAGACCAGCCTGGCCAACATTTTGAAACCACATCTCTACAGACTAAAAATACAAAAATTAGCGGGGTTTGGTGGTGCATGCCTGTAATCCCAGTTACTTGGGAGGCCGAGGCAGGAGAATCGCTTGAACCTGCAAGGCGGAAGTTGCAGTGAGCTGAGATTGTGCCATTGCACTCCAACCTGGGTGACAGAGTAAGGCTCTGTCTCAGAAAAAAAAAAAAAAAGAAGATTCAGAATTTCTCTAGTCGTTTTCAGAACCGTCACCAGAATCACCCTTAAGGCTCCATTTATGGCAATACGGGTTTTTTCTATCCAGCTCCTCCATAGTCTGCCAGCTTCTACCCGTTACCCAGTTCCAAAGCTGCTGCTTCATTTTCAGATATTATAGCAAAAGTCCTACATCTTGGTACCAGTTTTATGTCTCAGTCTGTTTTCTGTTGCTGTACATAGACTTTAATGAAGTTGAGGATACCTCTGAATCACCTGGTGGGCTTGTTATAATAAAACACAGATTACTGGGTCCTATGCCCAAACCTTCTGATTCAGGAGGTTGGAGGTCGGACCTGAGGGTTTGTATTTCTGGCAAGTATCTGAGTGAGGCTGAGGCTGCTCATCTGGATAACCTACTTTCAGTGTTTGGTTGCATCTTTTTTTGTGATCCTAGCAGCCATTTATATGTATTATTTGTATCTGTTCATTCATTAAGGTGTGAAAAATGGTAATATTCTAATTCTTTTTACTCTTTTTCATTTATTCATTGGAATATTTTTATAAAGAGATACATGTTCTTATCTCTTACTTGGTTACCCAGTGATAGAGTTCACAAAAGAAAGGTAACATAAATTCTTGATTTTTCCCCTTTGATATATATTGTTTAAGATAATGAATTGGTTCTCTATCATCTCTTAAAGGTGACCAGTTTTTTAAGAATGTTATTATGAACTTTTAGAATTTAATGTATTAGTTTAATCCATTTCAAGTATTACCATCATTGAAGCTCAAATGACTCCATCTTTGGCTAATGGAAGCCTCTTAAAGTTAGCTCCTGAGTCCTAGATTCAGCTATTTCTCTTAGAAGCCCTACTGTTTAAGGGGTGATCATGTTTTCTCTCAGCCCTTTCAGTAGACAGAAATCAGAAGTATGTGCACATATTTAAGATAAAATAAAAGTATTTCATAAATTTATATTGATGCTTCCAATTGAAACTTGAGACTATGGTGGAGATGATAGTGTGTTTAAATTTTCTTTCTGTATCTCTTTCCTCTGCTTTCAAGGATATGAGTGATTATAGAACTGGAAAGTTCCACAATTATTCATTTATTTTTATCCTATAGTGTACACACAACAGTCTCAGAATGACAACACTACAGTATTACTCAAAACATTAAAATGCATATTTTTGCATACATTCTCACCCCCTTAATCGCATTTAGGACTGGGGATGTCTTCTGAGACTTGAGTTTATTGAGCAACCATTTAAAGCATCTTCTCTGTCTCATACTCACTTCTAGAAAGGGGATGCAAAGAGGTGTAAGATATGTGCCTGTTCTCTAAAAGCTAAGGGTCAGGGTTACTGGGTTATGTATCATTTTGGTATAGGAAGATGTGGCCATAGAATCTGGGATTCTGTTCTTTAAAAGAAGTTAATGTTAATGTTAATTCTTCTTTACTTGCATGTTTCTTAAAATAAAACCCTTTCTCTCTACTCTTATCAGGGAGCAGCTTCCTTTTGGTGGAGCTCGTTAATACTTTCTAATCTCCCTTACGTAGTGTATTATTAGTCAGGGTTCTCCAGAGAAACAGAGAACAAGAGAAAGATACAGAGTTTATTTTAAGGAATTGACTCACAGAATTTTGGGAGTTGGCAAAGCAACTGTGTAGAATACAGCAGCAGGCTGTATATTTAAGGAAGAGTTGATAATAGTCCTGAGTGTAAAAATTGCAAAATAGGCTAGTAGGCTGGAAACTCAGCATTTCTATGTTATCATCTTGATGTAGACTTGCATCTTCTTCAGGTAACTTTTATCTTCGCTGGTAAGGCCTTCATCTGATTGGATAAGGCCCACCACAGTATGGAATCTGTTTTATTTCAAGTCAACCAATCATAAATGTTAATTACATCCACAGAGACCTTCACACAGCATCTAGATTAGTATTATACCAAACAGCTGGCCATGATAACCTGTCCAAAGTGATTCATAAAATTAACTGTCACATCTAGGTTAACTGTTTATTGCCCAAATTGATATTCTTTCTAAAAAACAATAAAATTGTTTAATTTTATTACTTGACTGACAAATTGGTTTCATCATATTGGCGAACCTATAAAATAGTCCTATTAAGGAATTATTTTAAAAATAAAGTTATTTCCAAGACATATTAAGATATAGCTATATTCATTAAAGCAAAACAACTGTTTTAACATTAAAAATAACAAATATAATTCTCAGTAAAAGTTCATATACATTAGTTTCTTAGCTGTAATTTGTATCTAATATATAAGCTCTCTGTATTGGAAAAAATATTTTAAAAATATAGTTGTATTATCTTTAATTGCTTCATAAAATCATAGTCTTTTTCAAGTTGCATTTTGTGATTGCTACATTTGAAATTATTGATTTTTTCAAGTTACTATTTTCTATATAAATTGTGATTTTTAAATTTGAGAGTGTAACCTCTATGTTGATAATGAGGTACCTGGTAAGTTCAAAGCAAATTCTATTATATTTTTATTTTGTAATAGTTTAATATGCAAATATTCTGGCACATATATTTTCACAGCAACTGTTAAAAAAACAGTAAACTCTATTTACATCACTTTTATTCAACAAAATTTTTATGACAAAGCTTGTCAAATAAATTGTGTCTGTTATGGAAATCTTTTAAACATCTTAACCAAATTTAGATGCTGCTAAATTGTAGGCATTCTCAAGTTCATTTTATTCTAGTGCATAATATAAACTTATTTAAGTAAAAAAATAAGTTCTCCATAAAAATTAAATCTTGAATGAAAGATTTCTGTCTTAGTTTGGACTGCTGTCTCAAAATACCACATACTGGGTGGCTTAAACAACAATTCATTTCTCATGGTTCTGAAGGCTGGAAAGTCAAAGATCAAGGGACCAGCAGATCAGTTTCTGGTGAGGGCCTGCTTCCTGGTTTGCAGACCTGGTTTGATCTCATTATGTCCTCACATGGCCCTTCTTGGGTGTGTGCACTTGGATGGAGGTAGTGGGGGTAGGGAGAGAGATCTGTTTCTTTTTATAACAGCATTAATCTCATCAGGAGGGCCTCACCAACATGACCTAATCTAACCCTAATTAAAGGCACTACCTCTGAATACCATCACATTGGGTATTAGGGCTTCAGCATAAGAATTTAAGGTGACACAAACATTTAGTCTATAGCTGTTTTCAACTGACTTTGAATGTAATGTTTGAATGAAAATCATCTGTTATGTTAATGATTTTACAAAGTCTAAGCCTCAAAGAATTCTAAGCTAGATAACAAAAAGAGAAAACATGGACTGTCATGCTGAAATATTTTTCTAAATTCAGCATCAACTTTGTCACAAATATTTTAGTTCTTTTTTTTTTTTTTTTAGATGGGTGTGTACTCTGTTGCCCAGGCTGAAGTGCAGTGGTGTGATCACAGCAGCAGTCCTCCTATCTTGTCCTCCCAAAATGTTGGGATTACAGGTGTGAGCCACCACACCCAGCCTTAGTTCAATTTTTTTAACCCTATGTGTGTGTGTAAACATTTGTAAAGTTTGATTGGTAGAATGTCACATCTTTTGTGGATGCAGTTGTGAAATATGTTTCCTCCAATTTTGGTTGGTAATATATTGCAGTTTATATGGGCACAGTTGTGAATTATATGTGAACCACAGCCAAGTCCAAGTTTATTTCTGTTACATCATTTTTAAAATTTAATAAGAACATTGTTCTTTCTATGATGCTGTGCTCAAGCAAAGTTTGTAATCGTGTTATTACTGTAAAAACAAATAGAATTGACCCTTACTATTCACAGATTTTGCTTTCATGAATTCGTCTGCCTACTACAGATTGAGCATCTCTGATCTAAAATCAGAAATGCTCTAAAATCCTAAACTTTCTGAGTGCCGACAGGATGCTCAACACAATCCTCAGGGGTCATGCGCAAATGAAATACTCACTGGAGCTTTTGGATTTCAGATTTTTGGATTAGGGATACTCAGTAAGTATATAATGCAGATGTTTCAAAATTTTTAAAAACCCTAAATTCAAAACACTTCCGACCCCAAACATTTCAGGTAAGGGATACTGAACCTGTCAAATTTATTTGTAACTGCAAAATCAATACTCATGACACTAGTCATTCAACTGAGTGCATGACTACAAATGGTACAGAATGGTGAAAATTTTGGATTGCTCAACACATTCCTAGTTGACAGGCTGATTTCCTTCAGCTCTCATACAGTAAACAAGTCTCCTTTTTTGGGTTTATATAGTGCTATGATTTTTGCTTTTTTAGGCTTCTTTGTGATTTCTGTGTTTAAAATGACTACTCAGTGTGGAACTGAAGTGCTGTATATTGCTCCTAAGTGCAAGAAGGCTGTGATGTGCCTTAAGAAGAAAATACACATGATAGATAAACTTACAGTGCTGTTGGCTATGAGTTCAGTGTTAGTGACTCAACAGTAAACAGCCATACATTGCTTAACAACAGGGTTAAATTCTGAGAAATGTATCATTAGGTGATTTTGTCATTGTGAAAATATCATAGAGTGTGCTTATATGAATCTATAGCTTACTACACATGTAGGCTATGTGGTAAAGCCTATTGTTCCTGGACTACAAACCTGTGCGGTGTGTTACTATACTGAATTCTGTAGGCAGTTGTAACACAATAGTAAATATTTATGTATCTAAACAGAAAATGTACAGCGAAAATATAGCTTGATAATCTTATGGGACCACCTCCATCATAGATGCAGTCTGTTGTTGACACATCGTGCAGTGGATGACTATATATTAATCAGGTATCTTGAAACAGAACTATACATAAAATGAGGTTATGTTTGGTCAGCTAATTAAAATGTAATCAGAGGCTCTCAGGAGCTGTCAGGAACACAACCCTGAATTTCCCTTATGAGTAAACAATTTGGTATTCCCTAATTCAGTATTCGTGGTGACTTCATAGACCATAACTACTGTGAATAATGAGAACCAACAGTAATTTTGTCTTTGTTGTTGAACTTCTAAACTGATTTTTAAGTAGCAATTAAAGCAATGTCACGTGTTTCATATTCTACAGAATGAACTTCCAACAGCTTTACTTTGGTTTCATGAATTAGATGAAATCATCAAACCATTATTGGAATTAACTGATTTTTCTAGTTGGTACATTTTCTGATACTGACAGAAAGCTGGCAACATTTAACTGTGAGTTTTTCTGTTAATGGAGCCAACCAGATATCACTTTACTTTGATGATGTAAAAAAGATGCTTTAGAATCAGAACTAAGTGCATTTTTTAAAAAAGTAATTTGATCTAGATGAAAAGTCATGCTTTAGAGAGTAATATGTAAAACACTTTCTCTATCTGCTTTCATTAAATCTGTGTCTTTAAGCTAGCCATGAGCAGGGACAGCAGTCAATACTCAGTATTTCCTCTACGTCCTTTCAAGACTGGAGGAGTTAGCTGTCCTTACCTGCTTCTGCCTGAGAACACTTTCTCTGCAAGGTGCCTGGGTGCTGTCTTTAAGAATGAAGCATCAGTTACAGTACCTTTAGAAATGGGTTACTGCGAGGTGTCTTTCAAATTTAACCACATGTGAAATTGACAACTGGCTTCATTGCACATGTATCTCACACGGCTTAATGAGGTTATGGCAGAGCCTAAAAGTATAAATAAGTCCCAGCCTATTTTAATGGTATCATAAAAAAAATCATTAGAAAATGAAAAACCCGGCCGGTCGCGGTGGCTCACGCCTCTAATCCCAGCACTTTGAGAGGCCGAGGCAGGTGGATCATGAGGTCAGGAGATCAAGACCATCCTGGCTAATGAGGATGAGGTGAAACCCCGTCTCTACTAAAAATACAAAAACTTAGCCAGGTGTGGTGGTGGGCGCCTGTAGTCCCAGCTACTCGGGAGGCTGAGGCAGGAGAATGGCATGAACCCAGGAGGCGGAGCTTGCAGTGAGCCGAGATTGTGCCACTGTACTCCAGCCTGGGCGACAGAGCAAGAAAGACTCCGTCTCAAAAAAAAAAAAAAAAAAAGAAAGAAAATGAAAAACCCAGGACAAATGGTAAATTGGTGGGATGGTGGGACAATGGCCATAAATTGGGACTGTCTCAGGCAAACTGACACACTTTACCAGACATTTGTCCTTTAAAAAATCTTTGAATCCCAAACTCTTGATTACTGTTTTCCTGTCAAAAAGGCTGTGCCCTGAATATGAATCACTTGTTTGTGACTATTTAGTAATTTCCACAGCATTATGCACATGGAAAAGAATGTGAAGCATTCTTCTTAGCCACTTTTATTCATTGCGGCATTTCTTTTTTTCTGGAACATTTTCTATTTATCTTAAAACTTTTATTAAATTTTGCATGCTTTCATTTTTAAACTAAAGACATGTAATCAACTATGGAATTATTTCTTCTACATTATTTCTTTTGTTATCTTAATAAAAATACACAGCAATTAGAAATGAAACTTGAAAATAAGGTACTATTTACATATATTTGATAAAAATGGATTATCTGAATATGATTATAATAATACTTTGTATTCTGTTACAGAATTAATTAAAAGGATTTATGGTATATCTTATGACTCTACAGGAGCCTTGGGATATAGGTAAGTGACCAGAAGCATTTTTTGAAGAGACATTTCTGAAACATTAAGTAATTTGATCTCACAGGTTCCTGGCAAAGTAGACAGTGGGGCATATCTTACTTCAGCAATTTACCTCTTTTCTCTTCAATATAACATTTGTAGAAATACTACACTTACATGAATCTTCATGTAATATTTCCCTAATAGCTAAAAAATCATATTTTCCAGGGAATTTTAGGCTTATTTTCTATAATAATTATAATGAGACATAGGAGTGTGGCATGTAGCAAAACTTAAAGCATTAAAAAAAATAACTAAATGCAATATGGTACCCTGGGTTATACCTAGGAACTAAACAAAGACATTAGTAGAAAAACAGGTGAAATATAAATGAAGTCTATATTTCAGTTAATAGTAATCAATTAGAAATTAACCAGTGTTAATTTCTTAGTTTCGACAAATGTCCCGTGGTTATGTAAGATGTTTAACTTTATGGAAAACTGGATGAGAGGTATATAGGAATGCTATAGTATTTTTATATCTATCTTCTAAATCTAAAATTATTTCAAAATAAAAATTTACTTGAAGCACAAAAGTCAGAGTTTATTGATTTAAAATGTATAGTTTAGAAATAGATTTTCTGGACTATGGTTTAAAAAAATAAAAAAATTAATTAAAAAAATCCAGATTACATAAAAATGATTCAAGGAAATACATGGCTATAGGTTTCATTTTTCAGTTTATAGGAAGTATGCAATTTTATTTTTTTTTAACATTGGTGATATGGTTTGGATTAGTGTCCCTGCCCAAATCTCATGTCAAATTGTAATTTCCAGTGTTGGAGGAGGGACCTGATGGAAGGTGATTGGATCATGGGGGCGAAATTCTTTCTTGTTGTTCTTGTGATAGTGAGTGAGTTCTCATGAGATCTGGTTGTTTAAAAGCATGTAGCACCTCCCCCTTCACATTCTTCCTCTTGCTCCAGCCATGTAAGGCGTACCTGCTTCCCCTTTGCCTTACGCCGTGGTTGAAAGTTTCTTGAGGCCTCCCCAGCCATGCTTCCTGTACAGCTCGAGGAACTATGAACCAATTAAACCTCTTTACTTTGTAAATTACCCACTCTTGGATCGTTCTTTATAACAATGCAAGAAAAGACTGATATAATGGGCATGGTGTTTGCAGACATCTCCTCGTACTTGGTTACAGGCTTTCTCTTTGATGCTTTCAGCCACTTGTGTTTTTTGGTCCTTTTGTGTAACTTTTTCTGTTATTCCAAGCAGGCCCTTTAAATGGTTCCCAGTACACTTCTTTTCTTTAGTGTATTGTTTAGAGACGAAAATCCAATAATGTGACTCAGTGGTTTGGAGACCCCATTAGTATAGTTTTGTTCAGTCACACTACTTGAGCTTCTAGGTCAAGTAGTAGACACAGTAGACCTATTGTTAATGAGTATGAATAAAGATGAACATAACTCTTACATAGCCATTTCTGTAATTGAGCTAAAATAATACAGAATCTATTGCTGTCAGATAATAAAATTCTCAGTTTCTAAAATGGACTCTAGCATGATAACTATTTTAAATTTCTATAAATATTAAAAGACTTATAAGAAGGAAACTTTGTAGTTTGCCAAAACTCTTATGTAACTTTTCATTAATAAAAGTAAAGTAGCCACGCAGGTCTTGTGGATGGTTTCCTGCTTCTGCTGCCAAATTTAATGATTTTAGTTAAATTTCATAAAGGGAAATATAAATATATTATACCTAAAGGATATAGACACTTAAAACAGCAGACCCATGCCTGAATAACTCTTGCAGAATAATTGTCCAGCTTCAAAATTTCTGTTTTGCTTGGTAGTCTTTAGTCAGAATTGGTGTTAACAGTCTCATGTTAATAGAATTACAGTTAATGGAATTATAATCTATTTTTTAGTTGTTTAACATGATTGTGCTAACCTTGGTTGGGAAGTTTAGAAAAAGACAGGATCGTTTTCTCAGGCCAAGTTTAAATTACATTGATCATGTAATAGTTCACACAAAACAAGCAAACAAGAAAAACTTGTATTATTCTGTGCTAGAAGAGCATTAAAAGTGTTGTTTTTAGGGACATGCTTACCATTCAGCTGATTGTAACTTGTGGTCATCAAAGTGTAAATAAGAATAGCTAGTATATATTGAACATTTTTTTTTTTTTTTTTTTGAGATGGAGTCTTGCTCTGTCGCCCATGCTGGAGTGCAATGGCACAATCTCGGCTCGCTGCAACCTCCACCTCCTGGGTTCAAGTGATTCTCCTGCCTCCGCCTCCTGAGCCGCTGGGATTACAGGCATGCGCTGCCACGACCAGCTAATTTTTTTGTATTTTTAGTACAGACAGGGTTTCACCATGTTGGTTAGGCTGGTCTCAAACTCCTGACCTTGTGATCTGCCTGCCTCGGCTTCCCAAAGTGCTAGGATTACAGGTGTGAGCCACCACGCCTGGCCTGAACATTTTCTATGTACCAGGCACTTTACTTACATTATCTCATATAATCTTCAGGATTACCTATGAGATAGGTTGGAATTCCCTTTACAGATGAGGCTGAGAGAGAACAGCTATCTCCAGTCTAATTCTGAGGTGGGGAGGTGGACAGAACAAGTGCCTATTATATAGTACAGTACCTGCTGTTTATTTATAATATAAACAGCTCCCAGGAAATGCTGTCATGTTTCCACAGATGTGTAGTAAACTTCAGATTACTTCAGCTTTTCTAGGTAAGAGTATCTGATCACACTGGGTGACCTAGAGTGGATTCTCCTGGAGTGAACAGCCTGGAGTCAGGACTTGTGTTTCTTGTCTAACTTTGTTCTGGCTCATTCTGCAGTCCCCAACATGTCAGTTGTTCCCTGTCACCTGATTAATTGCTGAACACTCACTCATTGTGTGCTTCACTGATCACATGCCAAGAACTTTTGGCAGTTCTGGGGAACATGCTCTCCACATGCCTCCTGGTAGTTGTTGGACAACTAGATGTTCCTAGTTGTTGTGAGAACTTTGATCCAGAACCTGCAACACATGCCAGAGACCATGGATGGGGTAGTTGAGCAGCTGATGGGTGAAATGTAGCTATTCAGATTGTTAGTTGGTCAGGAGTCAGAAATAGAGTAGGCATGTGACTCTAAAAAGTGGTTTTTGAAGAGGATTATGATGGTTGGCTATGGACTTCATAGTTTGTAGACATAAAATAATTCTAACTTCTTTTTGAGGAAGAGTCATAAAAATACAAAATCTCCTTTGCTATCTTCTCTTTATGATCTCTAAAAGTTGACATTTCTCAGGGCTCGGTCCTTAGCCTTCTGTATTTATTTTCCACACAATCTCATGTGATCTCTTGTTTTAAATGCCATCTGTTCTCCCAAATTTACAATTTCTTTACTTTGGTCTCTCCCAGGAGTTCTAGACTTATTTTTATGTCTTTTCAACATCTCCATTTTGGAGTCTAATAAACATTTCAAACTTAATATGTCTAAAATGTAAATCTTGAACTTTTCTCCCTGTGTGAATGATATACACAGTTGTTCCAGGCCAAAAACTCAAAGTCATGTTGGACTTTTTCTTTCATATCCCATATCCAGTCCATTAGTAAGGCTTATATGCCTTCCTTTCAAAATGTATCCCAAATTACCCCTACCCCACTCCTCACCCTTACTGCCCTATTATAAGTCACTGTCATAAGTCGCCTAGGTGATAATAATCATCTTCTAACTGGCCTTCCTTATCTCCTCATTGTATCTCTCCATTCAGTCCTCCATATAGGAGTGAAAGGTGTTTTTTTTGTTTTTGTTTTTGTTTTTTTTAATGTTAAACAGTTTCTGTCATTCCTCTGTTCAGAACCCTTCAGTGGCTACCCAGCACACACAGGTTAAAATGTTGTCTCACATGTTCTACCAGACCTGCTGACTTTATCTCCTGTCACTCACTCTCTTGCTCACTCTCCTCTAGCCACACTTGCCTTCTTGCTGTTCCTTAGATACTTCCAAGTCCATTTGTAATCAGCTAACTTCCCCCAGTTCTGTGATCCCACACCCCTCACTCCAACCAGTCTAGCCTGGTACCAGTGGAGGTAGATTTAGAGAGAAGAAAAGTGCACATCCAATACTCTCTAACACATGCAGTGGTAGAGTCACAATAAAAATATTACAGCTTTAGCATTCCTAGTTTCTGTAATTTGAATTGCTTTTAAGTGTAAGAGGGACTGGATTTAGAGCTACAGGAAGTCATAGCTAGAATCAATGGGGAAAAGTTACAGAGAGAGATTTCTGCTCAGTTTAAAGAATGCTACAAAGAGACTTAGACTCTCACACAATAATAGTGGGGAATTTTAACACCCTACCGTCAATATTAGACCAAGCGGTCCAGATCTGTCAAAGATCAGATGGTTTTAGATGCATGATGTTATTTCTGAGGCCTCTGTTCTGTTCCATTGGTCTGTATATCTGTTTTGGTACCGTACCATGCTGTTTTGGTTCCCGTAGCCTTGTAGTATAGTTTGAAGTCAGATAGCATGATGCCTCCAGCTTTGTTCTTTTTACTTAGGATTGTCTTGGCAATGCGGGCTCTTTTTTGGTTCCATATGCATTTTAAAGTAGTTTTATCCAATTTTGTGAAGAAAGTCAGTGGTAGCTTGATGAGGATAGCATTGAATCTATAAATAACTTTGGGCAGTATGGCCATTTTCACGATATTGATTCTTCCTATCCATGAGCATGGAATGAAAGCTGAAATTACTCCTTGTTCTATAAGCTACAGGATGGATATCATGTTAGCAGGCATGTAAACAACATTAATGTCCTTGTACATATCCATTAGAGCTGTTGGGTGACTAGGTGCATTTTCATTGAGCAATAATATTCTGAAAGGAATCTTTTTCTCTGAACAGTGACTCTCAACAGTGGGCTTAAACTATTCAGTAAACCATACTGTAAACAGACATGCTGTCATCCAGGCTTTGTTGTTCCATTTACAGAGCAGAGTAGATTTAGCATAATTATTCACAGCCCTAGTGTAATTCTTAATGGCCTCAGTGCAAATGAAACAGCCTTATATTCAAAGAAGATGCCATATAAGACTTCCATAGCTAGAGAGGGAAAGTCAATGCTTGGCTTCAAAGCTTCAAAGAGAAGCCGACTCTCTTACTAGGGGCTAATGCAGCTGGTGACTTGAAGTTGAAGCCAATGTTCATTTACCATTTTGAAAATCGTGTATACTAGAAATATGGATAAACTTCAGAATCATTATACTGAGTAAAATAAGCCAGATACAGAACACCACAACTGATTCCATTTATTGCTCTAAGTTAGTATATCAGAAGTGTGAGAAAATACACATTTACTGTATGGTGACAAACAGTGGATAAGTTATTGCATGCAGCTAAGGGTGGGTTGTGATTGATCTGGAGGCAGTACAAGGGAACTTTTTGGGATGATGGTTGTGTTCTATATCTTGATTCTGGCGGTAATTATGTGGAGATATAAATTTGTCCACGCCCACTGAAAAGTACACTTAAAATTTATGTATTTTATTGTATATAAACTATTATCTCAGTAACATTGCTTAAAAAAACCCAGTACACAAATTTTGAAAGTTATTTTACTAGCAAAAGATTAACTTCTGTCTAATGTTAGAAGACCTTTGTGTAATGCTAAAACTTAGTCACCCTGAAAAATCCCTTTAGATAAATCAGTGTATACAATATACATAAAAAAATGAATTAAAAGCCCTTAAATAAGGAAAGAGAGTATAGAGATGAATTCTCAATATACTTTCTAGTCTGT
The DNA here is from genome assembly GCF_000951035.1 of Colobus angolensis palliatus. Taxonomy (NCBI): domain Eukaryota; kingdom Metazoa; phylum Chordata; class Mammalia; order Primates; family Cercopithecidae; genus Colobus; species Colobus angolensis. Next base: position 1,482,865 of record NW_012117533.1, on the reverse strand, counting down.
GGTTTGATGTATTGGAATCCTCAGAATGCACTGATGTACATTTCCAGTTTCTTGAATTGATGTTTGGTAATACCCTTGACACTAAGAAGCAGCCAGATAAAATGGAATAATTACAATCTGTTCTTGGTTCTGCTTTCTTGTTCTTAACTTCTTGAGTTGAATTTTATTTCATGTTTTTTAACTAGAAAAACTGGTTAGAAGACATACCAGTATCCCTTAGAATCTTTTTTCTTTTTTTCTTTTTTTTTTTTTTTTTGAGATGGAGTCTCACTCTGTCGCCCAGGCTAGAGTGCAGTGGCATGATCTCAGCACACTGCAACCTCTGCCTCCCAAGTTCAAGCAGTTCTCTGCCTCAGCCTCCCAAGTAGCTGGGACTACAGGCGCCTGCCACCATGCCCAGCTAGTTTTTGTATTTGTAGTAGAAACAGGGTTTCACCATATTGGCCAGGCTAGTCTTGAACTCCTGACCTTGTGATCTGCTAGCCTCAGCCTCCCAAAGTGTTGGTATTACAGGCGTGAGCCACTGCGCCCGGCCCAGAATCTATTCCTTCTTTTAGGAATGGATCCCCTAGAGTTTAGCTAAGCACATGACTGCCCATCTAGAAACTGTGCTCCTCTGCTTCTTTTGCAGCAAAGTGTGGCTGTGTGACTAATGAGAGGTGAATGGTAATGTGTGTAAGGTCACCTCCTTTAAGACAAGCCACTTACCCTAGACTTTCTTTTTTCCTTTTCTGCTAGCTGGGATGTTACACCAGTTACAGTAGCCATCTTAGTTGGGAACTACGTTGGAAACCACATGGAAGGTGGCAGAGCCAGCCTGGGTCCACAAATGATCTTGTGAAACACACTTTCCCCTGTCACCCTGTATTTTGACATGAAAAAGAAGATTTTCTTTCTCACTTGAGCTACTTTTGAGTCTCTTCGTTATGGCAGAAAATTTATACACTAATATAAAATGGAAAGCATTTCAGAGTTTTAAGTTTTTCTTTATACTGTTTGGCTGTATTCTCTATATATTGGTATGGTATTCTCAAAGTAGTTTTTAAAATAGCATATGATTAAATGCCACGAGTTCCTTTTTGATTGATTATTTAGGAGAATGTTTTGCAAATTTCCAAGTTACTTTTAAGCTTTTGGTACTAATCATTAATAGAATATTATTAATAGAATGTTTATTAATATATGGCATTCTAATTATTAATAGAATGATTATTAATATATGGCATTCTGCTTTTCTAGATTTTTATGGTTGTATGTCTGGACTAGCTTATAATCAGTTTTAGTAAAGTTACACAGACCTTTTTAAAGAAATTTTCTTCAGGAGATACCTAAATACTTATTATGTTGTTGAACTTTATTATTTTTTTTTTTGTCTGATCTCTCAAAGGCTTAAAGTTGTAAATCACTGATTTCTTCCATTAATTTTAATTATTTATATTTCTATAAGTTTTTATTTTGGTGTGTGTGTTAATGTGTTATTTACTGTCAAATCTCAATTGAGGATTATAGCTGTTATTAGAGTAATATGACTTCTTTCTTTTTTTTTCATTAAATAAAGGGTCTTGCTTTGTCACCCAGGCTGGAGTACAGAGGCATGATCATAGCTCATTGCAGCTTCCAAACTCTAAGGCTCAAGCGGGCAGTCCTCCTGGCTAGCTAGGACTATTGTTGTGCCACCACACCTGGCTAATTTTTCTTTTTAATTTTTTGTAGAGACGGGGCCTTGCTATATTGCCCATGCTGCTCTTGAACTTCTGGCCTCAAGCAATCCTTCTGGCCTAGCCTCCCAAAGTGCTGGGATTACAGGTGTGTGCCACTGCACCCAGCCATGACTTTCTAATTTATGACTTGTGTTTTGTTTTAGCTGACATTGATATTGCTACCTTAGTTTATATTTCTCCATAAATCTGTGCTTCCTGTTATATTTACACTTTCTTTGTCATTACTTTTATGTATGTTTCCTAAAAGTAGAACATAGTTAGATTTCATTTTTTATCCTAAAAAGAACTATGTCCTTTGTCCCTTAACAAATATTTAATGCATTTAAATTTGTTTCCAAATTGTTCTAATTGGTTTTACTTTATTGATCTTCTTTTCAGCTTTCTGTTTGAAATTCTTCCTTGTTTTCATTGGGTTTTGAATTTTTTGCTGTTTTAATTTAAAGTTTTATGTTTAATTTGGTTTTCATTTTTAACTTTGGTTCATCTAAGAGGCTTTGAAATCCAAGGATTATTTTAAAGATTTTTTTAACTTTAAATTTATATACCTATCATTAACAGTCAAGAATAGGATGGTATCTCTTGATTTCCCTCAATATTAAATGAGAAATTTAATATGTTTTACTTCTCTGCTTCTGTGTTTTCATTAATATGATCTAAGATTTTTAACTCAGACTGTTACTAAATTATAATTTTAAATTTATGCACAATTTCTTTTATTAACTTTTATATGGGCATAAAGATTATGAAAACCCTAACTTGTCACAACCTTAATTTCCACTTTTTCAAGTAAAAGGAATCTTAAACCATCAAAATTATACTCTGATATCCTGTTACTCATTATCTTCTGGATTTATTTTCAAATTATCTCTTTAAAAAATACTGTTTTCATTTTTCCTGTTGCCCACATTTGAACTATTTCTTTGCTCCTTAGACAAGGAGAAAAGAAGTAGAAATAGTCAGATTTGAAATTAAGGTCTGGAAGTCTAAGGTCTGGAACATGTTTTGGGTTATTGGATTAACAGATTTTATGGTGATGGGTTTTATGGGAAGAATTACCAGTTATTTAGTAGCTTCATAAGCTTGTTTTCTAGGATGTCCCTGTCAATTACTGCATCAGGTAACACAGGACCTGGCACTCAGATTCTCATTAATATTTGTTCAGTGACAGGAGCTGTCCTCTGTTGCTTTCGAGTCTCTAAGACTGTTTTCCCCATCTTGAATGTGCCTAGTCATCTGACCTCCTCTTAAATGGGCACCAACTTCATTCTCTCTGTATAATAAGGGACCTCGTATGGGGCTTTCCTATTTTTTTTCAGAACATGCTTGAGGACCATTTAGGGAAGGAGGGTCTTAGAGGACATTCAGTCTTGTCTTGGAAACGGTGGGGAAGGAAGAACTCTGTAGCAGTTGCTAGGGGTAATATTATATCTTTAAGAAAACAATGCTGTTGCTAAGTTATTTTTAGACATAGAAGGCTTCTCTTTAATTTTTGTTTCTTTTTTAGTGGATGATTATGTAGCTAGTCTACCAAGAGGTAGGGAGTGAAGTAAAGCTGAGAACAGCCTCTCCAGGATTATGAGGTCAGGATGAAGTTCTTGGCAAGAGACTCAATTTAGTGTGGTATTCTGGAAAGCACATGAGCTGAGGAGGCAGGAGACCTTTATTCTAGCTTTGGTTCTCTGTGACTGTGGCAAACCATTTAACTTTTGTGAGTCTCAGACTAGATTTATTGAATGAGGAATCTGACTCAAAGATCCTTTCTACCTTTAAAATTCTGTGTCTGACCAGAGGACCAGGGTAGAACAAGGAGGTTTCTACTCGATATCATTTTTATTTTTAATTTCATTTTGTAAAGTCAAGAGGAATAAATCATTTATCTTACTGCTTTGAACAGGAGGATTAGAAGAAGGAATCATATGTGGCTCATGTGTCTTATGTTCTGACCTTGTATTAGGTAAGTGACATGACACATGTTGCAATCAGTTTTCCCTATTGTAACACATGGAAATAATCTGGTACTAGAATGACTCAGAGGAATGTTTGTTGTTGTTGTTGCTTGTTCTGTTTTTGTTTTCTTGAAACAAGATTTTATTCCATCACCCAGGCTAGAGTGCAATAGCTTGATTATAGCTTACTGCAGGCTTGAACTCCCAGGCTAAAGCGATCCTCCCACCTCAGTCCCCTGAGTAGCTGGGACTATAGGCGCGCATCACCAGCCTCGGATAATTCTTTATAGAAACGGGGTCTCCCTGTCTTACACCAGCTGGTCTCAAACTCTTGGTCTCAGGCAATCCTCCTGCCTTGGTCTCCCGAAATGTTGGGGTTACAGGCCTGAGCACCTGCACCTAGCCGGGAATGTTAAATCACCATTTTTTTCCCTGGAGAAAAGTTGACAAAAATATTTATCTAGATTCCCAGAAGTTTATCACCTTTTCCACTGGGATATGTGTGTGTCTCAAAATTGAGGATGCTGGGAGGTGGGCCTGTTGTATGCTACCACTTAGCCATCAGGCTGCGGGTCACACTGAACATCTTTCATTGAACTCCTGAGTGGTGAAACGGCTGCTAGCACTAAAGTTGTGTTTCACAAGGGCAGTAACAGGATGCTGCCCTAGCTGGCTATCTGTCATAAGTGGAGCTGGGCATGGTCACACGCAGGGTGGGCAGAGAGAGTTTTCAAATAATGAACATGTCACAGTTGTGAAAGAGCTGGGGACGAGTGCTGACTGAATAAAAGCTATGCAGCAAAGGGTGACTCTTTTTGAAGAAAGGCTTTGTTCTGTCTGGATTCTGGAGGAAGAGCCACCAACAAAGGCTCCATCCAGAACAGCACGGAAAAGACTGGACAGCAGACTTTGGTTGCTTTTCTTCTCTGTAGTTATCACATTGAGGATTCAAAAATAGTTGAAAAGTTTTATTTCCCTCTATCAAGAGCTTCCAGGGGTGGGAGAGAGTTGTTTCATTTCAGAAATGTGTTTCGTTTTAGTAAACACATATCATGAGTTGAATAAATGTAAATAAAATTCAAAATAAATTAGAAACTTGAATTTAAAAATGTATGTGACAGGCTTTTAAGTGCCACTGTATGTTAGGCCCTGGTAGGGATGCGGAGATCAGCATTCATTAAAGTCTGCCCTCTGGAACTTCGGTGAGGCCAACAGATAAATGGCTAATATTTATTATGTTTCATTCAGTTTTTGTGGAGCATCTACTCTATGACAGGCAATAGGACTTACAAAGTAAGGCAGAGAAGATCGAGTCTCTGGTCTCAAGGCATTTGTGGTCCCGAGGGATACGAGTAAATAGGTAACTAGAGGGCCAGGTACATGAGGGCATACAGGGGAGAATACTAGAATGTGTGGGATTGACTGTGTTCTGAGATTAGAATGAAGCAGCCTCAAGGTGCCTATACTTTCAGATTTTTAGAATCTTTAAGTCTTCTAGAACTACAGAGTTAACTGCTAGAGGAAACATTATTGTATGTTTTTATAGGAATAGCTGCTTTACATTAATGATCCATAGCTGAGCATCTGGAAGGAAAAAAATTTGTTGATACATGTGCTTTCTGTTTTCAGCTGATGATGATGATGATGATGACTGAATTGCCCTCTACTAGCTGCAAATTATATCTAGAATTTTAAATTTGAAATTATAGGGTGACACCTTTTGATCAAACATTGTTCCCTATTAAGTTACGGTAAAAGTCTTTCTTGAACTTTTAATCTATTTAAAAGAGATTGCATGGCCTCCTATAATCATTGAATCCCACGGCTCTTTGAGGTAGGGATTTCCTATTCAGCCCAGTGTCCTCCTATTCAAGTACAAGGCTGCTTTCTCTCTGTCATCATTGAAGTGTTGGTCTTTTTGGACAACAGTAGAGGCCTGTAATTTATTTTAAGCTGGATTTGTAAATTGAAGGGGCCCAGGCTGAGTCTGGCCCATGGTGCATGTGGCTTACCTCCATGCCTGAGCCACAAAAGGCCCACTATTTGCTGTTTTCAGGGAGTTAATAAGAGCTTTTGTGACATAGTTTATACACACTTTATTGGCTAAAATCTAGATGATGTGAAGGAAAAAAGAATAGGTTGCAAAAGTCAAAGTTATGGCTGTGAACTAGAAGAAAAGTTAAAAATATGAAAACTGGCACAAATGGTACAAACAAGAATTAGACATTAGCAAGAACATAGAAGCAGAGGTTTTTAAATTATAGCACCCCTTAAGACATTTGAAATTGTTATAATGATTTAAAATAGGCAAACCTTTGGTCTTAGAAAGAATGAAGGGGCCGGGAGCGGTGACTCATGTTTGTAATCCCAGCACTTTGGGAGGCTGACGCAGGTGGATCATGAGGTCAGGAGATTGAGACCATCCTGGCTAACACAGTAAAACCCTATCTCTACTAAAAATACAAAAAATTAGCCAGACGTGGTGGCGGGCGCCTGTAGTCCCAGCTACTCAGGAGACTGAGGCAGAAGAGTGGCACAAACCCAGGAGGCAGAGCTTGCAGTGAGCCAAGATCGCACCACTGCACTCCAGCCTAGGTGACAGAGCAAGATTCCATCTCAAAACAAAACAAAACAAAACAAAACAAAACAAAAAACAATCAAGGGCTCTACTTTCTGTGTGTACTTTATTAAATATAAACACATACAAAATTTAAGGGGAAAAGGTAATGTTTTTATGTGAAACTGTTTTGATTTATGGCTTCCAAGACTTTGAAAGCCTCTTTGCACTTTGAGTGGTTTTAAAACTTAATAAAATTGTTGGGGGGTGGCATAAGCAGATATTTTTAATATAGCAATTAGGAATATCATAAAGAAGATTATTAAAGCAGTTTGTAACATAAGCTTTGAATAGTATTACTAAATAAAGCAAGGTTTTAGAAATTTGAACATGTTAACTACAAAAAACAGTGACCTTTTTTTCATGTAATGCTGAAATCAACTATGGAATTGAACAAACTTACTATGATTTTTCTTTTTAAAATAAAATTATTTATAGAGGAAATTCATGAATACTTTCCCTTTGTTAAAAAACAAAAGGCATTTATATCAGGCTAAAGTTCCATTTGACTACCACCCTTGTGTCTTTCCAGAGATCATCATTTTGCTATTTATTCTTCAAAATTGTCTTCTAAATATTTTTAAGCATATATATGTTTACATACCACAGATGTATATGTTTTTTGTTGATGTTTAAACACAGAATGTTGATTGCTGGTTCATTTTAAATATGGCCTTCCATTGTTATGTTTTATTTTTAATACTTCTGCAGTATTACTAATAGCAGTTGACACTTACTGAGTAGTTACTATGGGCTAGGCAGGATGCTTAGCATTTTTCATATAATTTAGCCTTATCTTCATAATAACCTTCAGAAGTAAAATAGTTGGGGTTTGTTTTTATTTTGAGACGGAGTCTCGCTCTTTTGCCCAGGCTGGAGTGCAGTGACCGGATCTCGGCTCACTGCAAGCTCCGCCTCCTGGGTTCACGCCATTCTCCTGCCTCAGCCTCCCGAGTAGCTGGGACTACAGGCTCCCGCCACCTCGCCCGGCTAGTTTTTTGTATTTTTTCTAGTAGGGACGGGGTTTCACCGTGTTAGCCAGGATGGTCTCGATCTCCTGACCTTGCGATCTGCCCGTCTCGGCCTCCCAAAGTGCTGGGATTACAGGCTTGAGCCACCGCCCCCGGCCAGTAGTTGGTTTTATATGAATAAAATTCTACCTTCAATATACCTTTCATTTACAGTAAATTACTAATGCCAGGAGTTTAGCATTCTTTAATTAGATTTCAATACCAAAACATTTAGAATGATTTTTTTAAATTGCTAAGACTGTAGCTGCTAGTTCTGTTACATTTTTTATTCTTGTGCAGTTGGCCTTTACCAAGGCCGCAGAGTCAGGTGTCTGTTTGCTAAACCAAAAAGCTGGAGATATGAAGGTGATTCTTGCTCAGCTTTTAGGAATGAAGTGGTAGTATGTGTCCTATTTGACTGATTTTAAATGAGGAACAGACAGCCCGAGACATTTCCTCACTAGTTAATGGTTTGAAAAACCTATGCCTGTGATGATGTCCATTTTGGGGTCAGTTATAGGATACAAGACTTAGATTGAAGGTGGTTCCCTTTCTAAAGAAGTCTTTCATTGTGCCCTTGGTCATACTGGTATGAAGAAATAAAGGCTGCTGCAATAGGAACTCCAAGAATTTTTGTGAGAATTGGTAGAAAGGGGTATTGGGTAGATTGAGAGTAAAAAAGGTTGTGCTTGTGTATTCGCTGATTTTGGAGTTTGGGTAAGGATATTTTCCACATGTCATGACAAAATAAAGAGCTGTTAGTGAATGGGAGAGCTCTCAGAAAGTTTTAAGTCTCTCTGCTGCTTAACTAACTGTGTGACTTTGAGCAGCTCCATGACACTGTTTTAATCAAATAATAATATTCACTTCATACAGCTATAGGGTAGAAATTACACAAGGTACGTTAGACATTGCTAAGTGTTCTATAAATGTGCCAGTATTAGGTGGTATTCTTACCGTTTTCATTAACATAACTGTTGTCAAAATCTTCTACAGTTCACCTCTATACCAAAGACTTAACCTACTTGCTTCTATCCTTTATTACTTGAGAAAGGTTACTATATTAGGATTCTGTTCTTTTCAGAATAGTAAAAGAGGACCTATCACCTTTTAACATTGAACAAATATTGAAGGCCTAATATGTGTGTGTGTGTGTGTATGTATGTGTGTGTATGTGTGTGTGTGTGTGTGTGTGTGTGTGTATGTCAGCCAGCATTTCTTCTGGCTGAATGCTAGTAAAGAAAAGATCATTTATATTAATAATAACTCTGGAGAAGAAGAGAAGGTCCCAATAAATATCATTTGCGAATGGTCTCAGTAAATATTTCATTGTCATCATTAGTCTTCATAGGCTTTTTAAAATGTTTTTTTGTCTTCAGGATTTAAAAATTATTAATAATATCTGTCCATTTATGCAAGTATTTGTAAGTAAATGAATTTGTAAATGGTTATGATGAGACACTGAAAAAAACCGATAAAAACTTACCTGCTTTGGTTTGGTTTTGGTTTTGGTTATAATAGCTTTGAAGTCACAAATTACATTCAATGGGAGTATGAGGTTTTTATGTTTAATAGGATGGAACATGGGTTAAAAATGCTAAGAAGTGCTCATTTCCAGAGTATGGTCTCATTTTCAGCTGAAGAGACTGAGCTCCACCGAATCTGCATTTGGTATACTTCGGGGTCCACATTCTAATGGGGAACTGATTCTTGCTGGAAACCCAATCAGAAGTCTGGTTTCTTCTGGGTTTGTTTAAAATTTTCCTTCCCACTATTCTATTTTCCTAATACAAGTATTATAGCAATTTAGAATTCATGGAAAGAATGAGCACCTTTAGCTTCTTACAGTGTCATGAGACTGCATATTTGTGATTCAGTGTTCAAGAAATTAAACATCAGTTGTTTAAGGCAACTAGGAAGTCTACAGTTTAATCTTATTTGCTGTTATTTAGTGATACACTGTTTAGTATATGAAAATACTGTGGGTATAGGCTGTTTCTTGAAGCAGACTATGTGTGCTTTGGAGGGGGCACTTTGCTAGGGGAAGAAATCTTTTGGTTTTTTTGTTCCCTCTTCTGGAGAGTTCTGAAAGTCTGTCCTTTTGACTTTTATTGCCAATTGTCATTGTCATCTCTACATTCTTTTATTTTTTTTACTTACTCTGTGGTAAACTATCTCTAGCCTGCAGTTATACCAATGAAAAAAAATCTTACTTCAAGTGACCCATGAAATTCCATTCCATATTTTAAATGTGTCACATTGGAAATGCCACTTTTTTCTCCATTGTATTTTGTTACCCTAACCCATGCCCTCACCTATATTTTTAAAATTAATAGCTCTCATGCTCACTGGTTTGCAGAAACTGAGCATTTCCCTGTTACCCAGAGGCAGTTGTGGTAAAAGTGTCTTGTTTTCTTCAGATCACAACCATGGGTCTCTAAAGGTATCTAAGATCTGTATGGTCATATCTGCTTTTCCAAGTAACAGCTAGAAATATTTTACCTGGCCTTCACTATAGCTAGGCTATAATAAAGTTTACAATGAGAGGCCGGACGCAGTGGCTCACACCTGTAATCCCAGCACTTTGGGAGGGCTAGGCGGGCGGATTACCTGAGGTCGGGAGTTTGAGCCAACCTGACCAACATGGAGAAACCCTGTCTCTACTAAAAATACAAAATTAGCTGGGTGTGGTGGTGCATGCTTGTAATCCCAGCTTCTCAGGAGGCTGAGGCAGGAGAATCACTTGAACCCGGGAGGCGGAGTTTGTGGTGAGCCGAGATCATGCCATTGAGCTCCAGCCTGGGCAACAAGAGCAAAACTCCGTCTCAAAAAAAAAAAAAAAGTTTACAATCAGTTAAATTCTCTCTAAGTTTCTGGCTTAGAATACTGAAGAAACTTTTATATAGAGTAGATAAAGGATGGAGTAGGAATTTCTGATTTGATTGTGTGTTATTGTGGAAAGAATGTTTTCCCTACAGACTGACTAGGAACAAGATGTTTAAACATAAGCCAGGGTGGAGACCTGTTTGGTCAGCTTTATAGGAGCCACGTTTCCCTACTCAGGATGAGTTTGCCAACTATCCCATCAACCTACCCCTGCCTGATCCTTCAAATGTCTTTGGAATTTTTACTTAGGGCGATGTTGGGTAAGGCAGTGATATAGTACATATGTAGCAGTTAGGCTAGAGGCTGTTTTGTGGAGCAGTATGATTTTATCATGCCATTATAAATTCATGCTGTGCTCTGTATGTGTGTGTGTGTGTGTGTGTGTGTGTGTATAGTCTTTTTTTCCCTTTTTTTCAATCCCTCTCTGCTCTTGGCTTGTATATTCACATAGCTGGGCAGCAGCAGGATTTCATTTATCACAGGCGATGGGACGGGGTACAGAGATATGAAAGGGTTACTGTTCACGTTTCCTGTGTAGTTCCTTCTGATCTTACTGAGTTGTAATTCCTTTCTTGATGTTAAACATTCCCAGGCTCCAATAACCTTCTGGCCTGCTTGCACTGGCCGAGTGTGTCCCAGGTGATCATGTAGGCGAACCTCCTGTTTTTAAGACAAGAAATCGCTCCTTCCTTCATGAGATAGGCTAAATATTCATTCTTTTGCAGTCCCAGAAGAAATCCTTTAATTTAAAACAACAACAGAGCAGTAACATATTAGTTTTAAAATTAAAATTTAGCAGCCATATTTGTTGCCAGGTTAATTTTGTAGATTTTTGAATCTGTTCATTGGTGGTTTAGTGAGTTTCTGGTGGAATGAAACCCTATTGATACTTTAAAGATTATATCCTTTCTTCTTAAAACACACTTTAAAAATGGGTTTTAATTCTAAAAGGATAAAATTTTGGCCCTACCATCTTACTTTTAGCCTACTTATCAGCAGATCATTTTAAGTTGCCCCAGATGCAAAGCAGCTTAGCTGAAACTACAATATTTCTGCTTTTCTTTATTAGTCAGCTCTTAGAAGTTTATAGTTGAGCACTGGGGAGATACTTATTTCCTTTTTCTCTGGTTTTGAAAGTATATACCGGCTCATCTTTTTTCCTACAATTTAAAATATATAAATTTTTGTGGTTGGCAAAAAGGCTTTCTATTTTTGCCTTTTCCTCTAAAGTTTTAGAAGAAAATGTTACACCATGAAGCATAAGAATGGGTTGGCAGCTAATTTACAAGGACAAGGAGTACTTTTGCCAATGCTGCCTTAATCTCAGGTAAAGAGCGTCTATTTGGACAAGGCTCCACGGGTAAGTTTACTCTTACTGCTTATAGCACGTCTCTGTGTCTCAGTCAACACCTTGGGAACCTAGGGGCTTGGGGACTGAAATGAAACAGTATCTCTTTGAAAGAGTTTCTGGGATAATTTTAAATTTGCTAGTGTTTAGGCAAAGTAAACTGTCTGCATTGCTCTAAGCAATGAGATAAAATATTTCCAGTGTACCTTAACTGTCTGGAATACAGTTTTACAGGGGGTGGGTAGATGAATTTTTGGATTAAATCTGTTTAAATCCGCTTTAGACAGCCAACATGAATTGCTGATATTAATCATTTGCCTTTAGTTCCCCAGTGGCTTAATACAGAGTCTGTCACACAGTAGGTCTTTTTTTTTTTTTTTTTTTTGAGATGGAGTTTTGCTCTTTCCCCCAGGCTGGCGTGCAGTGGTGCGATCTCAGTTCACTGCAGCCTCCACTTCACAGGTTCAAGTGATTCTCCTGCCTCAGTCTCCTGAGTAGCTGGAACTACAGGTGCCCACCACCACATCCGGCTAATTTTTTGTATTTTTAGTAGAGATGGGGTTTCACCGTGTTAACCAGGATGGTCTCGAGCTCCTGACCTTATGATCCACCCGCCTTGGCCTTCCAAAGTGCTGGGATGACAGGCGTGAGCCACTGTGCCCGGCCCGTTGATTCTTTTTAAGACCAAAAGTTTGCCTATTTAAAATCATTTTTTCTTTTTTTTGAAACAGGAGCTCACTCTGTCACCCAGACCATAGTACAGTGGCATGATCATAGCTTGTTGTAGCCTCAAACTCCTGGGCTCAAGTGCTCCTCCCACCTCAGCCTCCTAAGTACCTGAGATTACAGGCAGATGCCACTAAGCCCTACTTATTTTTTTCTTTTTTTATTTTGTAGAGACAGGGTCTCACTATATTGCCCAGGCTTGTCTAGAACTCCAGTCCTCAAGTGATCCTCCCACCTTGGCCTCCAAAGTGCTGGGTAATTTTAGGCAGTGGGTTTTCAAAAATGGTTTATTGAATGAATGAATGAGACTGCTGGATTACTTTCGTAGATTCTTTTTTTTTTACAATATTGCTAATAGTAAAGAGTGATTCATTTAGTACGTGCATCTTTGTATTTTTAAAAATCATTTCAACTTTTATTTTAGATTCAGGGGTTACATGTGCCACAAGACTTGTTACATGGGTACATTATGTGATGCCAAGGTTTGGGGTGTGGATGATCCTGTCACCTAGGTACTGAGCATAGTACCCAGTAGTTACTTTTTCAGCTCTTGCCTCCCTCCTCCCTCTCTCCTTCCTCTAGTAGTCCCCAGTGTCTATTGCTGCCATCTTTGTGTCCATCTGTACCTAATGTTTTACTCCCACTTATAAGTGAGGACATGCAGTACTTAGTTTTCTGTTCCTGAGTTAATTCACTTAGGATAATGGCCTCCAGCTGCATCCATGTTGCTGCCAGGGACATGAGTTTATTTTTTTATGGCTGCATAGTATTCCATGATTCCACGTATTCCATAGTATACCACGTTTTCTTTGATGGACATCTTGGTTGATTCCATGTCTTTGTTATTATGTATAGTGCTGTCATGAACATAGGAGTTCATGTGTCTTTTTTGTAGAACGATTTATTTTCCTTTAGGAAATGGGATTGCTGGTTGAATGGTAGTTCTGTTTTTTAGTTCTTTGAGAACTCTCCAAACTGCTGTCCACAATGGCTGAGCTAATTTACATTCCCACCAGCATAAGAATTCCCTTTTCTTTGCAGCCTCACCAGCATATTATTTTTTGGCTTTTTAATAGTGCTATTCTGACTGGTGTGAGATGGTATCTAATTTTAGTTTTGATTTGCATTTCTCTGATGATTAGTGATGTTGAGCATTTTTTCATGTATTTGTTGGCTGCTTTTATGTATTCTTTTGAGAATTGTTTGTTCATGTCCTTTGCTCACTTTTTAATGGGGTTATTTGCTTATTGAATTGCTTAAGTTCCTTATAGATTCTGGATATTAGACCTTTGTTGGATGCATAGTTTTTTAAATATTTTCTCCCATTCCGTAAGGTCTGTTTATGCTGTTGATAGTTTCTCTTGCTATACAAAAGCTCTTTAATTAGGTCTCACTTGTCAATTTTTTTTGTTGCCTTTGAGGTCTTAGCTACAAATTCATTGCCAAGGCCATTGTCCAGAATGGTATTTCCTAGGTTTTTTTTCTAGGATTTTTATAGTTTGAGGTCATTGTTCCATATGTGTGTGATTGTGTGCATGTCTACAAATATTACTTTCATCCTTCCTATTAATCTGTAATGGTATATCCTGTTCAGAGTCCTTTTATCATTGAACAGTTAATTTCCTTACAACATTCTGTGCCCAAGTCCTTAGGTGATCTATACCTGGCTGACCTAACTGTGACACTGCTTGGTCATAGTAAAAAAGATTACATTTAGGTATCAATTAAAGATAATCTGTTAACATTTCCTGAAACTAATAAGCAAATTCATTGTTCTCATAATGGAAAAACACATTTTCCCCCAAGAATTAACTGTTCCTAGGAAGAGCGCTGAATACTAATGTCCATCAATCAACAGATACTTGCAGAATGCTAGTGTAAACAGCATTGTGCCTGGTATTGTGGACTCTCCAGAAATGTGCACTACCTTGTTCCTGCCATCTGAAGTGTCCTAGACTTCTCAAAAAAGAGGATATGGACACTCATCAAGTTAAACAACTACCTAAAGTATGTTAAATATAGTTATGAGCCAAGTGAGAGGCATGGACGAGAATCAAGTAGCTTAGAGGAAGGCAAAATCATTTTTACTTGAATTAGAGAGTGATGAAAGATTTAATGGAAGCTTGAATAGGGCATTAAACAAATAGTTGGGGGTTGAGTATAAAGGAATAAGGCTATCTGACATTTATAAGTAAGGGTGACAGTTATCACACTTCCTGTGCCTAGGAGCAATGAAGAAAAAACTAAAAAGAAAAAAAGCTTAAGTGTATGGTGGAAACTTTTCTTCATCAGTGACTTATTTGTTCCTTATTTTCTCCTAAAGTAGAATTTCAGAAAAGCTTCCGCCTAGGACATACAGCAGCTATTTTAGCTACTGTAAGGATCACTTCAGTAGGAAATCCTCCCAGACTTTTCACCTAAGTAAAATTTCAGCAGGAAGACAGGAATAAGATATATTGAAAAGTTATTGTTCATGACTGCAGTTTGATAATAAAGGCTTGATTCAATCTCATTGACAAAAATTTTTTTTTTTTTTTT
>NW_012117533.1:1464803-1468023 GCF_000951035.1 Colobus angolensis palliatus | reverse complement strand
TGTCACCCAGGCTGGAGTGCAGTGGTGTGATCTGCAACCTCTGCTGCCCGGGTTCACAGGGTTCTCCTGCCTCAGCCTCCCGATTAGCTGGGATTACAGGCACCTGCCACCGCACCTGGCTAATTTTTGTAGTTTTTAGTAGAGACGGGGTTTCACTATCTTGGCCAGACTGGTCTTGAACTCCTGAACTCCTGACTTTGTGATCCACTCGCCTTGGCCTCCCAAAGTGCTGGGATTACAGGTGTGAGCCACAGGGCCTGGCCTCATTGGCATATGTAGTAGCGCTCACTGCTGAGTTATATCTTGATTTGAATCCTAACATTAGGAGATATTTCCAAGTTCACTATTTTTTTACACATAGATAGGTGGCTATCGGTATTTATCACTATAGATACATATCATAATTTGATAGGAGTTTCTATTAACCTTTTAACCTCTTAAAGTTTCTGTTTTTTGTTTTTTTGTTTGTTTGTTTGTTTTTGTTTCTGTTGGGGGGACGAGGTTTCACTCTTGTTGCCCAGGCTGGAGTGCAGTGGCACAATCTCAGCTCACTTCAGCCTCTGCCTCCCAGGTTCTCCTGCCTCAGCCTTCTGAGTAGCTGGGATTACAGGCGCCCACCACCATGCCCAGCTAATTTTGTGTTTTTGGTAGAGACAGGGTTTCACCGTGTTGGCCATGCTGGTCTCAAACTCCTGACCTCAGGTGATCTGCCCGCTTCGGCCTCCCAAAGTGCTGGGATTACAGGCGTGAGCCACCGTGCCTGGCCAACCTCTTAAAATTGCTTTCACAATAAAGCATTTACTAGTATTACAAACTATTTTAGTCCTGTATTTTGTTTTGTAAAGCAGATTTTAAAATGAATAGAATTTATATTGAGACCCTTTGATTATATTTACTTATTAAAAGCAAACCCATTAGTGCATTTTAGAGTCAAACATCTGTCTACTTGTATTCTTTTATTATATAGCTAAAGGAAAAATAATGCTGCACAGAAATGAAACCAGTTTTTCCAAAACAGTAAAGACAGAATGTTGAGACAGTCTGCTCACTTTAGTTTTGATTTTATATTTTAGTCTTTTGGCCAGTAGCAAATTAATGTGACCTTGTGCATGTTTCTCTGAATATCTACACTTGTTCAACTGTATGAATTGCTGCCAGTGTGACAATGAGTAGGCAGCTATATCCAGCTTGCTTCTCACACTATATTTTTGTAAAGACCTAGATCCTTTCAAGATATTACTAAGTGATCCATGATTAAAGGTTTTGGTGGTTTGCTAATTTTAGGAAAGGTGGGAACCATCACAATGTATATTACATAGTATATATTGGTATTTTATTTAACCCAGTGTTTCCCAAATGTATTTGAACTTAGAAACACCCACCCCCTGTCTTTCTTCCTTCCAGCTTCCTTCCTTTCTTACTTTATTTTTTAAGAATGCTTATTAAAATCTCTTACAGAACAAGTTTCAGGAAAGTACACTATGAAACTTTCATACACACATGCACGTTATTTAGATATGTTGCTTAAGTCTTTTTCTATTAATCTCCACCTTTTCTGGGGCATAGGTTGGGAGGAAGAAGGAAAATGAGTAACTTACAAGTTTTACTAGTTATTCTAATGTCAAGTTTAGTGGGAAAGAGGCTGAAGCTTCTATCTAAAATAAGGTTTGAGAATGATCTGAGTATTTTAGGAGTTCCTACTTTCGGTGTCTTCTATAGCTTGTTGCTCTGTACAAGCAGGAGTTGACAGAGCATAACAGAAGTTACCTCTATGGGAAAGAGTAAGGTGGGTTGGAGGTGAAATAAGACTTTCCCTTTTGTAACCTTAAGAAGAAAAAGCAAATTAAAAGACCTAAATTGATGGAGAGAACCAGTAATTTACAACATAATTTCTTATTTCAAGCTTTTGTAAGTACTAGCCTCTCTGGTAGTTTTAAATGCATTTTGTTTAGAAAGTACCAAAATTTGTAAAACTTTTTTTTTTTAAAAACAAACAGGCTTATATAAAGTAAGATAAATCTGGTAAGATAAGAATAATATGTTTCGTCCTTTATCTTGTACATACCTGTTATTAATATACTATACCATCATTGTCTATTTATGTGCTTAGTGGGCAACTGTATATTATTTTTCTCTGTATCTTTGGCACCTAACCTTGCACTGTGCCTGGTACATAGTAGGCATTCAGTAAATGTTTGTTGATGTGAGTGTGGGGGGTGAGAAAACTTAATTTTATAGTCAATCCTAGGGGAATACGTTAATGGTTGAAATCTTAAAAGGATTATGTTCTTTTGAAAATATCTTTAAAATATAGCCTATTTCATTTTTGTATTTATATCTATCTTGTCTAAGAAAGGATTTAAGGTGGTATTGATAAATATACTTAGTACAATGGGATCAAATACAATTTAAAATAAATGGGTAAAAGAACAAAACTGGAGGATTTATACATCCCCGTTTCAAAACTCTATCTAAAGTGACAGTATTCAAGACAACATGGCTGTGGTATAGGATAAGCATATAAATCAATGGAGAGGAATTGAGAGTCCAGAAATAAACATTTAGAGTTTTGGTCCATTGATGTTTGAAAGAGCTGCTAAGACAAATAGAGAAAGGGTTATTTTTTCAACAAATGGTGCTGGAAAAATTGGATACCATATACAAAAATTAACTACCTCACAATCACCATAGAAAAAAAATTAGCTGAAAATGAGTTATAGGCCTAAATGTAAGAGCTAAAATTATAAAACTTCTAAAAGAAAGCATAGAAGAAACGTTATAACTGTGGATTAGGCAGAGTTGTTAGGTATGACACCAGAAGCATGAGCAATAAAGACTAAACCAGGAAGAAGTTGAATCCCTGAATAGACCAATAGCAGGCTCTGAAATTGAGGCAATAATTAATAGCCTACCAACCAAGAAAAGTCCAGGAACACACAGATTCACAGCCAAATTCTACCAGAGGTACAAGGAGGAGTTGGTACCATTCCTTCTCAAACTATTCCGATCAATAGAAAAAGAGGGAATCCTCTCTAATTCATTTTACAAGGCCAGCATCATCCTGATACCAAAGCCTGACAGAGGCACAACAACAACAAAAAAGAATTTTGGACCAATATCCCTGATGAACGTCGATGCAAAAATCCTCAATAAAATACTGGCAAACCCAATCCAGCAGCACATCAAAAAGCTTATCCACCATGATCAAGTGGGCTTCATA
>NW_012117533.1:1417100-1463261 GCF_000951035.1 Colobus angolensis palliatus | reverse complement strand
ATTGTGGAAAACAATGTGGGGATTCCTCAAGGATCTAGAACTAGAAATACCATTTGACCCAGCCATCCCATTACTAGGGATATACCCAAAGGATTATAAGTCATGCTGCTATAAAGACACTTGCACACGTATGTTTATTGCGGCACTATTCACAAAGCAAAGACTTGGAATCAACCCAGATGTCCATCAGTGACAGACTGGATTAAGAAAATGTGGCACATATACACCATAGAATACTATGCAGCCATAAAAAAGGATGAGTTCATAGCTGGAAACCATCATTCTCAGCAAACTGTCACAAGAACGGAAAACCAAATACTGCATGTTCTCACTCATAGGTGGGAATTGAACAATGAGATCACTTTGACACAGGAAGGGGAGCATCACACCCCGGGTCCTATTGTGGGGAGGAGGTAGGGGGAAGGGATAGCATTAGGAGATATACCTAATGTAAATGACGAGTTAATGGGTGCAGCACACCAACAAGGCACATGTATACATACGTAACAAACCTGCACATTGTGCACATGTACCCTAGAACTTAAAGTATAATAAAAAAAAAGAAAATTGATGAATTTGACTTAATTAAAATTAACATTTTTATGCTACAGAAGACATCGGGAAGAAACTAAAAAGACAGACTGCAGACTGGGAGAAGTATGTGATAAAGGACTTGTATCCAAAACATGTAAAGAGTTATAAGTAAACAATAAGGCAAACAACCCAACTTAAAAACAAGCAAAAGAACAGAATAGACACTTCATCTGAAAAGACATGAGAATGATTAATAGCCACATGTAAGCACAGTGAGCATCATTAATCATTAGGAAGATACACATAAAAACACAATGAGATACCACAATGAGATTACATCCCCTGGAATGGCTGCAATAAAAAAGACAATATATAGTGTCTAGAATGTGGAGAAACAGGAGCTCTCATATTACATATTGTTGGTAGGAATGTAAATTGTTAGCAGCCACTTTGGAAAATAGTTTGGCTATTTCTGTTAAAGTTAAACCAACTTACCATATGTAGTAAGGTTCTCCAGAGGGACAGAACGCATCAGGTATGTGTGTGTGTGTGTGTGCATGCGTGCGTGTGTGAAGAAATTTATTTTAAGGAATTAATTGGTTCATGCAATTGTGGAGTCTTGGTGTGTCTGATGGAGGAAAGCAGCAAAGGCTGGAGACTGAGGAAAGAGTTGCAGTTTGAGTCCAAATGCAGTCAGCTGGAAAACCAGGAAGAGCCAATGTTGCAGATGAAGTCTGAAGGGAGTCTGTTGGGGAATTCCCTTTTGCTCAGGAAGGTCAACCTTTTGTTCTATTCAGGCCATCAACTCATTAGATGAAGCCCCCTCATATAATGGAGGACCATCTGTTCTACTCAAAGTCTAACAATCTAAATGCAGATCTTGTCCAAAATTACTCTCATGGAAATGTTGAGAATAATATTTGACCAAATATCTGAGTGCTGTGATCCAGCCAAATTGATACATAATTTTTAATCATTGTGCCATATAAACTCCGCAATTCTACTTCTTGGAATCTGCCCAAGAGAAATGATGTTCACACAAAGACTTGTATGTAATTGCTCTTCGCAACATTATTTATAATAGATAATAATAAAAACAAGAAAAAATCCAATGTCCATAACCTGGTAAATGGATAAACAAAATGAGGCATATCTACACATTGGAATATTATTCACCAATGAAAAAGGAAAATATTAATATATGCTGCAGCACAGATGAAACTAAAAAATATTGTGTTGAGTGAAAGGAACTAGACTCAATAGACTATAATATGATTTCACTTATGAAATTTCTAGGAAAGGGAAACTGATTTAGTTAGCAAGGAGGTTAGAGGGGAACTGGGGATAGGAGCAGGAATTGACTGCATATGGACTCAAGGGAATTGGGAGAGATCATGGAAAACTGGATTGTAGTGATGATTGCATCCATTTAGTCCATTTTGGTTTTCTATAAATGGACTAAAACTTCATTAAACTGTCCACTGTTCAATGGACAATGTTTAATTGTATAGTATATACATTGCACTTCAATCCATATCAAAATTATAAAAGTGGTACAAATGGAGTAAGGATGGGACACATATTATATCTTATAAAAGCTATATTTTGCTTGAGGTGGATCGCAGATTTTGTTCTAAGTGCTCTAAGAAGACATCTCTCAAAATGAAATTTGTTTTCACAAGATCAAAATTTGTCAATATTTTAGAAGCCTAATAATTATAATTCAATGGAAAATATATCCTTTTTATTATAGTGCAGTGTAATCAAGTCTGTCCTTAAACAACATCCTCATAGTAAATAACTGAAGACTCTCTTCTGAAGACCTGTTTCTTGAGCCCCCTTTCTGTACAATATGGTAGCCTAACATCGAAGGCACATTGATAAATACAACCCTGTGGGGTGAATAGGGAGGAGATCAGCAAAAGTGCAAGGCCAGGAATGCTAGTCTTTGGTCGTATGACTCAGTCCCAAAAATGGAGCTACAAAAGACCTCGAGTAGCCAAAGCAACATTGGGAAAAAGAACAAAGCTGGAGTCATCACACTAGCTGACTTCAGATTATACTACAAAGCATTTCCAAACCTCAAGAATAGTATAAATATCCAGGCACAGAAAGGTCAAAGATCATGCAGCCTACCAAGACTGAATCATAAAGGAATAGAACACCTGAGTACAGCAATAATGAGTCACAAAATTGAATCAGTAATAAGAATTAGTCCATCAAAGAAAAGCCCAAACCCTGATGCTTTTCCTGCTGAACATTTCAAATAGAAATAATGCCAATTCTCCTCAAAATATTCCAAAGAATATTAACCATATTAACCAGTAGTAACCAAAACAGCATGGTGCACATATAAAAACGGACACATAGGACAGTGGTAGAATAGAGAACCCAGAAATCCATGTATTTACAGCCAGCTGATTTTTTGATGAACATACTAAGAACATACATTGGGGAAATGACATCCTCTGAAATAAATGGTGCTAGGAAAACTGGACATCCATGTGCAAAAACTAGATACCTGTTTCTTACCAACATCAATTCAAAATGGATTAAAGACAAACTATGAAACTATTAGAATAAAACAAAGGAGAAACACTTCATGACACTGGTCTAGATAAGGTTTGTATGCGTAAGACTTCAAAAGCACAGGCAAGGAAAGCAAAAATAGACAAATGGGATTACATCAAACTTAAAGCTCTGTACAGCAAAGGAAACAAAAGAGTAAAGAGACAACCTATAGAATGGGAGAAAATATTAGCTAACTACACATCTGACAAGGAGTTAACATCCCGAATGTATAAGGAATCTAAACCACTCATTAGGAAAAAGCAAGCAAACAATTGGAATGCTAAAGTGGAATAAGATCTGAATAGATATTTCTCAAAAGAAGACATACAAATGGCAACAGGTATAAGAAAAAATGTTCAACATCACTAATCAGGGAAACGCAAATCAAAACAGTAATGAGATTATCATCTTACCCTAGTTAGAATGGCTATTACCAAAGAGACAAAAAATAACAAATCCTGGCAAGGATGTGGAGAAGAGGGAACTCTTAATTTACACAGGTGGTGAGGATGTAAATTAGTACAGCCATAATAACAAACAGCATGGTAGTTTTTTAAAAATATTAAAAACAGAACTGCCATATGATCTAACAGTTTCACTATACTGGGTATATATCCAAAATAAGTGAAATCAGTATGTTGTTGAAGAGATATCTGCCCGCCTGTGTTTATTACAGCACTAGTTGCAATAGCCAAGATATGGAATCAACCTAAGTGTTTATTAGTATATGAATGGATAAATAAAATATGTCATATATACACAATGGAATACTATTCAGCCATAGAAAAGAATGAAATTCTGTCATTTGCAGCAAACATGGATGAACCCAGAGGTCATTATATTAAGTGAAATAAGTCAGGCATCTCATTTATATGTGGAATCTAAAAACGTTTATCTCATAGAAGTAGAAAGTAGGATAGTGGTTACCACTGGCTGGGGAAGAGATAGGAGAGATGAAGAGAGGTTGGTCAACAGGTGCAAACCTACAGTCACATAGGAAGAATAAGTTCTGGTGTTCTACGGCACAGTAGGGTGACTGTAGTTAATAATAACATATATTTCAGAATACAAGAGAGGCTTTGAATGTTCTCATCAAAATATGACAAGTATCAAAATACCACACTGTATTCCATAAATGTATACAATTATTATGTGTCAAAAATAAAACTTTAAAAAGATACCAGTTTGGTCACACACATATTTATGTAAACATAGGTTTTCATTTCCCTAACAGTATTCAGTCTTTTATATTTCATCACTTATCTCACACTGGTATTTTTTATGTTGTGTTTGAAAATCACTGCTATAGAGTACCATAAAGGGTCTTAATTTTGTATTTGTAATCCGACTCTTGCTTCAATCATGAGAAAGTGACTAAATAACTGTGTTAAATGAACTGAAGGAGAGCCTGAGCATGAATCCTTTGGCTTGATTATCTATGCACAATAGTTTAGTAAGACAAAAATGGTTGGTTATAATTGCAATGATTTAGTTGGAGGATATTGTGTTTGGAAAATTGTTTGTTTTATAATATCTCAGAGAAAATTGGCCTCAGAAATAATTTTACTGTATAATGAACTTTGCAAATTGCTTCTGCAAAATCACTAGGTTCAGGCTTCTGCTTTCAGTTAGGTTGTAGAAGGTGGTAGTGGGACATTGTGGCTTCTGGAACAACTAAAAGAAAAAACCAATTACAAAAATCAACGTTGTAATAACATGTTACTACCTAATAAAATGTCCCAATATTCAGTGGTGTGAAACAAGTGTCATTTAGCTCATGGTTCTGTGGGTTGAAAAATCAGGCAGGTGCCAGCTTGGTGATTTTTGGTTGCATGTCTCGTTGACTGAGATCATTGGGTGGTATTCTGCTCGTGGATGGAATGCTCTGGAGGATTCAAGGTACATATATACTGGGTGCCTGGGCAGAGGTGGAAGGCTAAGTCTACATGACCTTTCTAGTCTACATGACCTTTCTAGCATGGTAGTCTCAGCATAGTTAGACTTCTAATTATTGTGGCTTGGGGCTTCTAGAGAGAATTTTCCTGGAGATAGAAAGTGGACGCCGCCAGTGTCTTAAAGCCTAAAACTGAAAAATGGTACCATATCACTTCCACTATATTCTGTTGGTCAAAGGAGTCACAGAGTCCTCTCAGTTTTAGTGAGAGAAGTCATAGGCATGACCTTTCAATGGAAGAAGTATCAAAACATTTGTGGCCATCTTTAATCTGCCACAGTCCACTATCTGGTCACAAATGATTCAGTCTCTTCCTGTGTTCCCTATATACTCACCCACTTCCAAGAATCCCAAAATTCCTTTCCAACTCTTCTTTACCCTGAGTCTTAAACTTCAAGAACTTGTCATTTGCAACAAGTATACTGTTCAGGAATCTCCTCAGGTGTAGCTGAAGAGACACCTACCCAACAATATAATGAGGAAGCAGTCATAGAATAGCTGCAGTAAACATTTCCATTCACAAATAGGGAAACAGGAGACATATAGCTTCACTGGTCCATAGAAATTTTGATATCCTGATGTTAGTTCTTTTATTAGGCTATTCTTGCCTCCTGATGATGATTCTCCCTGGCTGCAGGTTTTGCTCTCTCAATTTAGAGTCATCCTTTTTCTGTAAGAAATGGTCATTTTTTGCAACTGAGTAGCCTTTTCAGCCTTTCTGCCTGGAGAAATTTGAGAGTCCAAAAGCCTGTTTTCATTTTGTACTATCTCTGTCCCTTTCAGCGCAAGCTGATGTAATGTTTTTTAAAACTTTATGGGTTTCCTGTGTATCAAATTGTAGCCCACTCCATTAATCAGAGGCCCACCCACATTTATTTTAGAGAGGCATTTTTTTTCTTTCATACTGAGTCAAGGTATTTTGAAACAACACCCATAATATTCCTATGAACTTTTCTGTCTATTTAAGAGTCCAAAGTGCACATCATCAAGATTCTTGGAGGCCTTTTGCCTTAGAACAGAATCTAAGTGTCATACTCTTAAGATTCTTAGAACTGAACTAGATTCTTAGAACCAAACTAGATACAATTTTAGTTTTTCAGTCTCAATGAGGTATTTTACAGCCATGCTGTAGAGATTTTTATCCTGAAATCATGTTTTACTGGTAGTAGGCCTCAAGCCTTAATAGTAATTCTATAACTCTGAAGCTTTTTCTTACTTTTCTCTCTAGAGATAATGGGGATGAGAAACTGTTTAGTTTTGGAAAGATCAAGTCCTGGTTCTTTAAAAATTTTCCTCCAAATTCTACTTGAAAATGAAACAGTTCTTTCATCAGTTTGTGTATGCGTAACTTATAGGTAGCTGAAAGAGACCACCACTTTCAACCTTTTGCCTAGAAATCTTCTTAGCCAAGTGTATCACTTTATGGGGGTATATTTTTTCTTTTTCTTTTTTCTTTCTTTCTTTTTTTATTTTTTTGAGACAGAGTCTCACATTGTTGCTTGGGCTGGAGTGCAGTGGTGCCATCTTGGCTCCCTGCAACCTCCGCCTCCCGAGTTCAAGCGATTCTCCTGCCTCAGCCTTCTGAGTAGCTGGGATTACAGGTGCCTGCCACCACGCCCAGCTAGTTTTTTGTATTTTCAGTAGAGAAGGGTTTACACCATGTTGGCCAGGCTGGTCTCAAACTCCTGACCTTGTGATCCGCCCACCTCGGCCTTCCAAAGTGCTGGGATTACAGGTGTGAGCCACCGCACCCAGCTTATTTTGTCTTTTCTATTTCATGTGAGGAACAGTGTTACAAACTTCCCACTGCATAAGAAGAGTTATTCCTCTATCCTCCATAAGGTTTTCATTAATGTTGTTCAAACCTTCACTAACAGTCTTCTTAAGTCACTTCCAGCTTCTGCTCACCTCTGGTTCCAAAACAATGCCACATATTTTAAGATTTTATTACAGAATTCCACTTCCCTTTACTAGATTCTGTTATGGTTCTCTAATTCTGTGTAAGAAATTACCTAAACACATCCCCTTAAGACAACAGCCATTTTATTATTGTACCTCACAATTTGTGGGCCAGAGAAAAGGGCAGGCTCAGCTGGTGGTTATTCTGCTTCATGTAGCATCACCTGAGATCACTTGGTGGCCTTCAACTCGAGAATGAGCTCAGTGGGGTCTGGAGGATTGAAGACAGCTGCAATCACATTTCTGGCACTTTGGCAAAGATAACCCAAAATCTAGTTTTATCTGGGACTGTCAACCTGAGGACCTGCTTATAGCTTCTCTAGTGTAACAGTCCTACAGTAGTTAGACTATCATGACAGTAGCACAAAAGACAGGAAGGAGGAAATAGATAAATTTTATTACGAAGTTTTTATATTTTGTATGTAAAGTGGTATAATATTTGAAGTTATGTTGTGGCAGGTTAAATGTGCATATTTTAAACACGAGAGCAATCACTAAAACTACAAAGATACAAGTATATTTATAATAGGCCAGTAGTGGAGATAAAATGGAAAACTAAAAAATATTCTATTTCAAATATGGCAGAAAAAAAGGGAAAAGGGAACAAGAACAGATTGGGACGAATAGAAAATAGCAAGATAATTCATTCAAATCCAACTATATAAATAATTACATTAAGTTAAAATGATCTAAATATTCTAAAGACAGCAATCATCAGGCTGGATAAAGTAGCGAGACCTAACTACACTGTCTACAAAATATTCCCTTCAAATACATACAAAGCGGTTAAAAGTAAAATAATCGAAAGAGATACCATGCAGATACTAATTTTTTATTTTTTATTTTTTATTTTTTGAGACGGAGTCTCGCTCTGCGCCCAGGCTGAAGTGCAGTGGCGCGATCTCGGCTCACTGCAAGCTCCGCCTCTCGGGTTTACGCCATTCTCCTGCCTCAGCCTCCCGAGTAGCTGGGACTAAAGGCGCCCGCCATCTCGCCCAGCTAGTTTTTTGTATTTTTTTAATAGAGACGGGGTTTCACCGTGTAGGCCAGGATGGTCTCGATCTCCTGACCTCGTGATCCGCCTGTCTCGGCCTCCCAAAGTGCTGGGATTACAGGCTTGAGCCACCGCGCCCGGCCAATACTAATTATTAAGAAAACTGGAGGGAGGTATATTAATAGCCAATAAAATAAACTGCAAAACATGAGATAATACTAGCAGTATTGAGAAATTTTTCATAATGATGTAAGAATCAATTAATTAAAAAGACATTATTTTAAATGTCTGTAAGCCTAATAATAACAGAGCCTTAAAATACTTGAAGCAAAAATGGACAGAACAGAAAAGAGAAATAGATAAATCTATTACAGTTAGTTATCTCAACACTTCTCTTTCTCACTTTTCTCTCAATTGATAGAACAAGTAGGCAGAATGTCAGTAAAAAAAAAAAAAAGTCTGGAAGAGTACTAGGCGTAAAGTAGAAAAAATCAACATAACCAAAAGTTGTTTCTTTGAAAAGATTAACAAAACTGATAAACACCTACTGAGAAAAAGAAATGACAGTTCAAATTAACAATATAAGAATAAACAGGAAACATTAATAAAGATCCAGGAAATGTATAAGGGATAAGAAAAATTTTTTTTTTTATTTTTTTATTTTATTTTTATTTTTTATTATACTTTAAGTTCTAGGGTACATGTGCATAACGTGCAGGTTTGTTACATATGTATACTTGTGCCATGTTGGTGTGCTGCACCCATCAACTCGTCAGCACCCATCAATTCATCATTTATATCAGGTATAACTCCCCAATGCAATCCCTTCCCCCTCCCCCCTCCCCATGATAGGCCCCAGTGTGTGATGTTCCCCTTCTATGAACAATTTTATGTCAATACATTTGACAGTTAAATGAAATAAACAGATTCCTTGAAACAACTGTTTCTCAACTGCACTAATGTTCTTGTTCCATCTTCTCTTGAATTTGTTCCATTATTTAGCACTTTCCCTTGAAAAATACAACATAAAAATGACTCAAAAGAAGTAAAAAATCTCTGGGAGGCCGAGGTGGGCAGATCACGAGGTCAGGAGATTGAGACCATCCTGGCTTACATGGTGAAACCTCGTCCCTACTAAAAATACAAAAAATTAGCCGAGCGTGGTGGCGGGCGCCTGTAGTCCCAGCTACTTGGGAGGCTGAGGCAGGAGAATGGCATGAACCCAGAAGGTGGAGCTTGCAGTGAGCCAAGATCACACCACTGCACTCCAACCTGGGCAACAGAAGTAAAAAATCTGAATACTGCTATATCTGTTGGAGGTATCGACTCCTTAATTAGAAATCTCCCCACCTCTAGTGGCATTCATCAACTAAATTGGGTCTCAGTATTAAGTCCTTGAGAGTGTCTAGAAATTTAAAACCACTGTAGCTGACGAGTTCTCCCCTCAACCCACCCATATAGTTTTCTTCATACTTTCCATTTATTTACTTTACATCCCTGTTGTTGGAGTTTGAAGGGACCAATTAATTACATCACTTTTTTATTCTTACTTTTGAACTCTTTAAGAGGTAGACTTAAGATGAGAATGAAAATGTCAGTTTTGTTTATGGAGAAACTAGGTAAAAGAATACACCTAGCTTTGCATCTTGTCTTCCTACCCCTTCAAATTGGATTGACTTAACTTTCCCTGTAGTGTTTACTATGTAGATGACTGGACAATGTATTTGCATTTGGGCAAGCAAGTTCTGAGAGTCAGAGACTGATGACATATGTGACCAGTCTTTTGCCCTTTCTCACCAAACAGATGTGTCAGAAAGAGGGAGAAAGGTTGGTGTTTTGTCACCTACAACTTAGGTGACATCCTGCTCTTATTATGGTCCATTTTTCCAAGCAGTCATGCCTTCCCAGTTCAGATGGAACCCACAGTTAGTCCACTGCTGACTTACTTTCAGTTCCTCATGTTGTTTGGACCTTATGCTCTATTGTGAACAAGTTATTATAACTTTGATCTTTTCTCATACCTGTTTTCCCTTCTCTTCCCTAGAAATTTAAACCTGGCATTCAAAGGCTGTAATTTTTTTTTTTTTTAAACCATCTCAAGAAGAAGCATGGCATTTTAAAAATCCTAGGTTTAAAGGAGGCTTGATTTGTACCTGTGCTTACCAATATCAATTCAAGGCTCCGCATGCCACCTTTGTTCATTAGTTCCTTTTCTTGTAACTCTTTCACTACCATCTCCCTTTTCTAATTCCTGTTACTGGTTGACTTCCAGGACAGTGCTCCAAATTCTTCAGTGGTGTCACCACCAGGCTTGAAAGTAATGTCAACCCACACCATGTGACTATAATCTGTTTCTCCAAATTCATATTTTTGAGTTTCTGATACTCAGAACTCATAGTGTTTTAACTGTCTCAGTTATGCCAGCCAGAATTATTCCAATATCTTAAATACTGAAAGCCCCTCTTTTCTGTTTTCTTATTCTCTGGCAATTTTTTTCTTTTAAACTCTTAAGTTCAAATATTTTTTTCTGTTCATATACTTTCTCTCCATCTCTTTTTCTCCATTCTCTCCTCCTCCCTTTCCCTCTTTCCCTCTGTCTCAATAGATGGTCTTGCGTTTGGGTCTGAACTCCCTCAACTTTATTCCCTTACACACAAAATGTTTGTATTCATCACTGATCCTTTCCTCTATTTCTAACTGTGGAGAAACAACTGTTTCTCCTCTTTAACATGATTAACTGCACTAAAGCTCTTGTTCCCATCTTCTCTTGAATTTGTTCCATTATTTAGCAATCTCCCTTATATTTCTTCCTGTTACTAGCATTAAAAATGAAAAAGAAAAAAACCCACCAACGACGAAAACCTTGTTAAAGATTCAGCTTCACTTTCAAAGTATGCCAGACTTCTTAGAAGACTAAAATTTATTGATTAATTCCACTTTTTCTCCTTTAAAAAAATTTTCCAATTATTGGAAGTCTTTGTTTACTTCTCTTGCCTTTCTGAAATGTATTCCGAAGGTCCCTAATGACTGGTAAATTCTTCTCAGTTCTTCTGCCCTGAAAAGACAGGACTGGGCACATTCTTCTTTTGCTCTTCTTTTGTGACTTCATTGATAGATATCAGTATTTTGAGGAAGGCCCCTTCTGAAATAAATAAACCTTTTAGGAGATGTGCAAACTGTTCTATTGACTTAGTGCAGTAAATAAGACTACACGGGTGATTCTGAAATGATACCTCCTTAGAGAAAATTTGTATAAGATTTTTATTATAGGTTGGAGCTCCGAAATTCTAGGACAGGATATCAGAAATGAAGCGAGTCATTGGATTAGTTGATTTCTTAAGTTCATGGTTGATGTAAACAATGCATGGTTCTGATCAGAAAGAAAGGTCTATTGTGGCCTAAGAATCCTACGTTTGTAACCGTATAACTGAATGTTGGTGATGGTTTCAGGTCTCAGTCTTGCATAATTGTTTAGGTGGTTATTCTGCTTCTCATTTTCAAGTATATCTTCAGAGAATTTTAAACTTTTTACTTTTATTGCAGTTACTCTGATTTCTTCTCATCTTGACTACTGTAGTAACAAAATGGATCTTACTGCTTTTTGAATTTTCTCATGGTAACTTACACTTGAAAACCAGAGCCATCTTTTATAATACAAATTTGAATGTGTTTTTTCTGCCAAACACTGTTGATGTCTCTTTATATATAAAATAAAGCCCCATGTACTGACTCTAGCATGCAGCCTCTTAAATATAATCTCAGCCCCAAATCCCAGTCCTTATAGATCTCCCTCCCCATTTCCCTCTTTCTGTTTATATTCAGTCCATAAGTCAGAGCCTTCCCACATTTTCCCTGTAGTAATTAATGTGCTCCAAAATCCCACAGTGCCTTGTGTCACTTGTAGCACTTACTACATCTACCTCAATATAGAGTTTTTCATGTTTGCCTCTTATGGCGGTTTGTATTTCTTAAGAACAAGAACTGTCTCCTATTCAACTTCATGGCTCCCTGTTCCCTATGATACTGAGTAGGGCACAAATGCCAGCTAAATTTTAAATAATTCAGTTTAAATCAGGGTTAAATATCTAATAATATGTTTTCTAAAATTTTTAGGAGGTTGACATAAAAATAAGTGAAGACAATATATCTCCTATTTTAGAAATCTTTGAGCACTGCTTGAGATTTTTATTTTAGATTCTCAAATTATATATGGTATCAGAACTGTAAATTTTATAGAACTTCATATAACTCTTTTATGGTCTTTCAGGTGCAATCATCTGATTGGCTCCTATAAGGTACCTAGAAATTCTTTTTAATTTTGTTATTTCCACTACATTTGTTTTCAGATAGAAATGAATGCCATTTCCCATCCAGTACTGAAGTGTTAAAGTTAGAAGACATTTGCTAAGTCAAATCACTTCAGGTAAATCTGCTCACATCTAGCTTGGTACCAGCTTAAGTTTCATTTAAAATGCAAAGAATTAAGTTCACTAACTTGGACATCTCAACTCTCAAATTTCTCAGCATATCTTCTAGTCACCTGGTATGTTGAATCACTGGTCTTGGGAAATAGTGGGAAAATGATTTCTTATTAAATTTCACATGCTTATAAAAATAAAATGTTCTGGCCGGGCATGGTAACTCACACCTGTAATCCCAGCACTGTGGGAGGCCGAGGTGGGTGGATCACCTGAGGTCAGGAGTTCGAGACCGGCCTGACCAACAAGGTGAAACCCCGTCCCTACTAAAACTACAAAAATTAGCTGGGCATGGTGGCAGACACCTGTAGTCCCAGCTACTTCGGAGGCTGAAACAGGAGAATTGCTTCAGCCCTAGAGGCCGAGGTTGCAATGAGCTGAGATCATACCACTGTACTCCAGCCTGGGTGGGCAACAGACTGAGACTCCATGTCAAAAAAATAAAATAAAATAAATTGTTCAGTTTTAAACTCATGATATTATTTGTCTAAATGAGACTAACACATTAAAATCATCCTTGTATTTGTATCAAGTCTAGTTGAAAAGTCCTAAGTGCCAAACAATGCTTTTGTATTGTAGCTAATGTATATATATATATGTGTAGATATGTATTTAGTTTTTTAAGTCTTTATGTAGCTTTTCTAAATTATTTATATGTTCTTATTTAAAGAAGTACTTTGT
The DNA here is from genome assembly GCF_000951035.1 of Colobus angolensis palliatus. NCBI lineage: Eukaryota > Metazoa > Chordata > Mammalia > Primates > Cercopithecidae > Colobus > Colobus angolensis. The sequence continues at coordinate 1,450,090 of NW_012117533.1, read as the reverse complement.
TAATTAACTAGCACTTGGACCTTAAATGTTTATTAACTGTTTGTGTAAAAAAATCTTTGAAAGGTCATCTTAATCACCCTCAACTCTTACAGTGATCTCCTAATAATCTTTCTGTATTCATTCTTTCTTCCCCTGTCCTGTGTTCATTGTTAGATAAACCTGCATATAGAACCACTTTCAGTAATTTTAAAATGCTTTAATGGCTTCCAACTCCTCCTTGGATGGAATCTGTGTTCCTTTGCCTGGCATTCAAAGCCCCCCACTAAGGTCCTGAAAACATACCCCACTTGAGCCAACTAGGCTTTTCCTGTACTCTGAAGTCTCCTTGTCCTTCATGCATCTGTCTTGACTTGTACTGGCTTTCCTGCCTGGGATGTCCCCTGCTGCCCTGACACTATTTCCTCTGCACATTGAAACCCTGTGCAAGCCTCTCTATGACATGTTCCCTGATTACTCCAGCTGGAAGCACTAGTTCTTTCTCTCTCTGGCAGTGTCATCTAATGTTTTGTTTGTGTCACTGTTGTGGCATATTTTACCGTGCAGCTTTATTGTTTGTGTTTATGTTTGTCTTATCTCCCACCATACATTGTAAGGACTATAAAATCAAAGATCTTGTCTGATTTTTGTCTCCTACAGCTTTCACCATAGCCTTTAATAATGCTTAGTAAATATTTATGTAATAAGAGTGTGCTTGGCTTTTTCTTTCATCATTTCCTTTGTCTTTCATCCATCTAAATGCATATGTTCCATATTCTTGGCAACCATTCTTGTTCTGCACTCCTAGTTGCCATCTTACCTAGGAAAATACTGACCCTAGTGCAGTTAACAAGATACAGTCAGTTCCTGACCCAAGAAATACACTGTATTCCAAAAGTTCATGTCTGGTTCTGTTGTTTGGAATGCAGAATGCGTTTTTCCACAAAAACAATGTTATAAATAGTGGTTAGGTTCTCAGCCAGCCCTCCCAAGACTATTTAACTCACAAGTACCAGCACTCCTTTCACTATGGGCAGCCACGGTGTACAATGCTGTTCTGTGGAGAGATTGTAGCTCTGGATATGGAAATATATCTCCCATGATCTAGGAACAGGACAGAAAGTTTCTGGGCAGGTTGAACAGTAGGAGAGTCTGAGCTGGGGCTCTTACAGTGTTGGATACTCTACCATCAGAAGCTTCTTGGTTTTCAGTATTAACAGGAGAGACTTTTACCTGTAGATTGCTGTTACTCTCAGGTCACCTAAATTGAGGGCAAAGGGACACTTGCTCTTCTGATCTTTCCCACAGTTGATTAGGATGGTAAATGAGGTTTTCTCTATCCTTTCACATGAGTGGGTTGTTTGTAAGTCAGGTATTGACAGATCAGGGACTATTTTACTACTTCCTCCTTTTGGATGTGATACAAACTTACGGGAATTGAATATATAAACATAGAAAATACTTCTATCTATAGGAAAAAAACACATTTGCAGGTATCACCCCTGTATTTGACATCACATCAGTTTTTGTGGACAAGTGATTCTCATTTACATTAGCATAATAATGCTTCTGGTAAGAAAAATGTCAGTATGTACATAAACAACCCTCAAGGTTGACGGTTGAGGTTGTCAGGCTGTAAGAAAAAACACTTCATAAATTTCAGATAATTTAATTTATTCAGTCATAAGTATTGAGCACATGAGTGTCTATGCTTAATACCGTGGTCAATGCTAGGGGCTAGGAAGTGGGAACAAAAGATGTTATATAAAGTTTGCCTTCAGGCTGGCGCAGTGGCTCATGCCTCTAATCCCAGCACTTTGGGAGGCCAAAGTGGGCAGATCACGAGGTCAAGAGATCGAGACCATCCTGGCTAACACGGTGAAGCCCCGTCTCTACTAAAATTACAAAAAATTAGCCTGGCGTGGTGGCAGGCGCCTGGAGTCCCAGCTACTCAGGAGGCTGAGGCATGAGAATCGCTTGAACCTGGGAGGCGGAGGTTGCACTGAGCCAAGATCGCACTGCTGCACTCCAGCCTGGCAACAGAGTGAGACTCCATCTCAAAAAAATAAATAAATAAAGTTTGCCTTCCCTGGGAAGTCTGAAATATAGGGAGCATAATATTAAATATTCACATTGAAAACAATATGTGATTAATTGACATAAAATGCTTCATAAACATAAAAAATGCCTTTTGGATTCTCAGAATGGAAATATTATATTCCCATGGTTGTAAGGATACTGGTGGGATTTCACTTAGTTTTAGAAGAATGGTACTAAAGCTAGGCTGGGCATGGTGGCTCATGCCTGTAATCCCAGCACTTTGGGAGGCCGAGGCGGGTGGATCACCTGAGGTCAGGAATTTGAGACCAGCCTGACCAATATGATGAAACCCCATCTCTACTAAAAATACAAAAATTAGCCAGGCATGGTGGCGTGCTCCTGTAATCCCAGCTACTCAGGAGGCTGAGACAGGAGCATCACTTGAATCCAGGAGGCAGAGGTTTCAGTGAGCCGAGATTGCACCGTTGCACTCCAGCCTGGGCAACAAGAGTGAAACTCCATCTCAAAAAAAAAGAAACAGCTAGAGAGGAAATGATATTCCAGGTTGGATTAACAGCATGAATAGAGGACTGGCAACACAAGCAAACAAAGCATTACTGAGTGGAGCAGAAGGGTTAATTCATGTTGGCTGAAACAATGGGAGGGCGGTGGGGAATTAGACCACTGGTTCAATCCTGGCAGTAGGTAAGAGTCATCCATAGATATTTTTAAAGATATTAAGTCCCTAGATCTTAGCCCAAAACTAGTAAATAGAGTTTCAGGGTGTGGGACATAAGCCTGTTTATTTTTTAAAGCTCCCCTCATGGTTCTGATATTCATCCAGGGTTGAAAATCCTTGAATTAGAAGAATGGGCCAAACTTAGAAATACCATGAATGCCCTCCCGAGGAGTTGAGCCTCTGTCCCTCAAGCAGTGGAAAGACTGCAGAGGTTTCTGAGATGGGTGACAGGATCAGATTGGTGTTTGCCAAGATAAATGATTTGTCAGCTACATGTGAATGGAAGAAAAGTAAGAAACAGCTTGAATTAGAGCAGTGGTAGTGGTAATAAAGAGAAGAGCCACCTTTTTAAGTGGTAATAAAGAGAAGAGCCACCTTTTTAAGTAGTTAGATGTGTGGAAACTGGTGATGTCAGCCTTGACCTCAGCATGATCTGTTTTATAAACTGATTATACAACTTCACCCTCATTAATTTGATCTCTTTACTTATTCGGCCTGGCAACTTAAATAGTAATTTCAGCCAGTTTGCATTTAATGGAAGAAGACCATTGTCTACTCATGTACCCGTCTAACTCATAATAGTAAGTGAAGTTATGTGTATGAGGAATATGACCTTTAATATAATCATTATAAAGCATTTAATAACCTCCCACATATGCAATAACACAACCCCAGTCCTGCATGATTGTGCCAAGAGCCAGAATCACGTGTATAAAGTAGTTATTAGCACACAGTTCCCTGGCATTAAGTTGAAATTTGAAGAAATGTTCTAAATCATGTTACGTATTTTAATATTTTTAGCATTAAATTTGATAATTGCATAATTTTCTGATGTTAGACCCAAGCATGCCTCCGGACTACAGCACCTTTTCTTAGTCTGAGTTTATGCTTCTCTTCGGCAAGGAGTGCAGCTCCTCACCCCACATTTGGGCCCATCCCGTGCTGATGTCAACCCATGAGCACCCCTGCCCTAGCCTCATCCAAAGGGATAACTGGGCCAGCAGAGAGGAGTTGTAAAGGAGTCAGAATTTCTCTTGTGGCACAGACACACAAAGGATCTTGGTGGCTCTTTTGCTTCTGGCCCAAGAGGAACATGATAGCTGCTAAGGTACACACACTGAGGAGTCCCAAGTCTCACCACAGGTCAGAAACATTTCATACATCTTTGATGTGTTTAAAATTTTTTTATGTTTGGAGGCAATGAACCACATTAATTCGAGAGCAGAGAATAAGTTCAAAGCATAAAGTTTTGACGTGACCTGCCTCGTTTTAAAAAAAGCTCAACATCATAACTTTTAAAAACAATGACTTTCTTGCCAATTCTTTAATAGTACACATGTGACAACAGTTTCTACCATGGTCTTTGTCCATGACAATGCCTTTATTGCTGTTTTATCAGTATCTCCACATCCTATGAGTTACTTTCCTTTTTTTTTTTTTTTGAGATGAAATCTTACTCTTGTCCCCCAGGCTGGGGTGTGATGGCGTGATCTTGGCTCACTGCAACTTCCGCCTCCTGGGTTCAAGTGATTCTCCTGCCTCAGCCTCTCGAGTAGCTGGGATTACAGGTGCCTGCCACCACGCCCAGCTAATTTTTGTATTTTTAGTAGAGACGGGGTTTCACCATGTTGGCCAGGCTGTTCTTGAACTCCTGACCTCAGGTGATCCACCCGCCTCGGCCTCCCAAATTTCTGGGATTACAGGCGTGAGCCACCACGCCCGGCCAAGTTGCATTTCTAATAGCCATTTAGATTTCTGCTAGTCACCCAATTGTTTAACCAGAGAGTGGGTGGTTTACTTAGATTTGAGGGATTCTGTAGTAGAGAGGGAGGAGAAAGGGGGTAATATTTATCAAGTACCCACTCTGGGCCATATTCTTTGCATGTGTTTTTCCGCTTTAACTCCATTTTACAAATGAGCAAATGGGGCTTTAGAGATTTAAAAAAATTTACCCAAAGTCAAAAGTCGAGGTGGCTATAGAAACTGGATTTGATTACAGGTCTGGCTGTCTGACTGTCTAATCATCCTAGTCTTATAAATCTTCATGGCTTTTATGTGTGGGGTAAGATCAGTGAACTCAGAATTAGGAGGTTTGAGTGCAGGCTTTGCCTCTTCTATAGTTTGGATGTTTGTCCTTCTGATATGGTTTGGCTGTGTCCCCACCCAAATCTCATCTTGAATTGTAATCCTCATAATTTCCACAAGTCTGAGGAGAGACCTGGTGGGAGGTGATTGGATCATGGAGGCAGTTCCCCCATGCTATTCTCATGATAGTGAATGAGTTTTCACAAGATCTGATGGTTTTATAAGGGGCTCCCCCCTCCTCGCTCCTCATACTTTTTCTTGCTTGCCACTATGTAAGATGTGCCTGCTTCCTTTTGCCATGATCGTAAGTTTCCTGAGGCCTCTCTAGCCATGTGGAAGTGTGAATCAATTAAACTGTTTTTCCTTATAACTTAACCAGTCTCTGGTATTTCTTTATAGAGATGTGAGAACAGACTAATACACTTTCCAAATGTCATGTTAAAATTTGATCCCCATGTTTGATGTGAGACCTAATGGGAGGTGTTTGAGTCATGGGGGTGGATCCCTCATGAATGTCTTGGTGCCCTCCTTGCTCTGTTAGTTTCCACCAAGAGCTGTTAAAAAGAGCCTGGCACTTTCTCCCCTCTTGCTTCCTCTCTTGCTATGTGATCTCTGCACTTGTGGCTCTCCTTTGCCTCCGGCCTTTAGTGGAAACAGCCTGAGGCCCTCACCAGAAGCCAAATGAATGCTGGAACTATATGCCTCCTGTACAGCCTGCAGAACCATGAGCCAAAGAAGCCCTTTTTTCTTTATAAATCACCCAGTCTCACGTATTTATAGCAACACTAAATGGACTGAGACAACCTTGTCACTAACAACCTTGAACAAGTTATTTAACATCGCTGAGCTTGAGTTTCCTCATCTGTAATATGGAGATAAAATCTGCTTTACCAACCATTTGGGGTTGTGGTGAGAATAATAAGCTAGGGAGTTTCCAAATGATTTCATAGGTATAAAAACCAATAGAAATTTCAGAGATGTTTAATTCAAGCAAAGCACAACAACATTCAAGCAAAACACAACAACAACAATAAAGATTAAATGAGATGATTTGGACATACTTTATGGTATTTTACTTCTTAGCGTTGCTCTACAAACGTACTAAAAATAATGTTGGTCAGATTTGTAAGTTCTAGACACTGTGGTGTTCCAAGCTGTCTCACTGTGCATTTAATACCTCACTGTAGTAGAGAGTGTCTTGGCAATATATCAAGTACCTGTTTTCACTTGCCAGAAGCAATCATTAGTTTCTATACCGTAGCAAATAGGTCTGAACTCTGGTAGATACTGAATAAATGTTTGTAGCCAATGAGGCTACTAACTAGTGATATGGCTTATTGGACTAGAGTTGATATTAACATTCTCAGAACAATTTTTCTTACATTTTTGAAGTTTTAGAACAAACCTGAGGAATAAAGACATTTTGTAAAACTTTTCACAAAACTTTTCAAAAATGTTTGCAAGTTTCTGAACAACTTTTATAGGTTACAGTATGGTGAATACTGAAAGACAGTTATGAGCTATTAATATCAACTTACAAATCCTTCAAGTATGTATATACAAGAGGTAAGAAGTTTGGGGAACTCAATAAATTGTAAGGATAGGGCTGTGAATGAAGTGACAGTGAGCCTCAGAAATATTAAAGTCATGTCCTAGCCTTACACAAAACCTTTACCCAGTTAAAGCTGTAAGTCTTTTTCTACATGGGACACCAACTGACGAGTAGAGGAGCAGTATCAGACTTCAGATACACAGATGCAGATCAAGGAGAGCACACCCATTTGGTCTTGGATTCCTGAGTGTGTGCAACTCTTCTGCATCTGCCAACTCAGTACATCCCAAAGAGGGTTCCCCTGTCCTCAAGTACTGATTTCAGCATGGCTCCCAGTGCCCACACTGTGCCTGCTTTCTACATCTGGTAGATGGAAAGCTGCAGCTGGGGCCAGGTGAAGTGAAGCGCAAGGGGCAGTAGACATGGAAAGCAAAGAAAACATAAAACAGAGATTGCAAAAATCTGGACCTCTTGACAAGTTTGATTCATAAATGTGTTTTGCATAGCATGCATAGCATGCATAATGTTTTTTATTTTAATAATTATTAATTTTACAGACAGGGTCTCACTCTGTCACCCAGGCTGAAGTACAGTGGCCTTGTCATAATTCACTGTAGCCTTGAACTGCTAGGCTCAAGCCACGCTCCCACCTCAGCCTCCTGAGTTACTGGAATTACAGGTGCAAGTCACGATGCCTGGCTCTTTTGTTTTTAAAGCATAAATAGCTTGTTAACAAGTATTATTTTAACTAGTAACTGATATAATTTGTTGTTAACTAATTTAATGCACAAATCCAGATTTCTGCATTCTCTTGGAAACTGACAACTTTGATCCTGCTCTTGCATGTGGCAGTAACCAGCTGGAGCTAAGTAGAAGCTGCCTCTATTAGATGGGAGGCTGTGCTTTTACATTATAGGTTGTAACCTATAACGCACTTGGCTGTTGTTTTTCTTTAAACAGAATTTAGAGGAAAGTTTAAATGTTACTCATACCACCATCTGTGTTAAAATTGGAAATAGCAAGTTGATTGGATGACATATTTTAATATAAGTGAGAGATGATATTAATTTTCTAGGACTGCATAAGCAAGTACTGCAAACTGGATGGCTTTAAATGACAGCAATTTATTCTCTTACAGTTCTAAAGGCTAGAAATCTAAAGTCAGGGTGTTGGCAGGACCGTGTTCCCTCAGAGGCTCATGGGAAAGATTCTACCTTGCCTCTTCTGGCTTCTGGTAGCCCCAGGCATTCCTTGCCTTGTGGTAGCGTAATGCCAGTTTGATTCCATCTTCTCATGGCTGTCTTCCCTCTGTGTCTGTCTACATCCAAATTTTCCTTCTCTTGTAAGGATATCAGTACATTGGATTAAGGCACACCCTAATCTGGTATGAACTCATTTTAACCTGATTATATCTGCAAAGACCCTATTTCCAAGTAAGGTCATATTCACAGATACTCGGGGTTGGGACTTCAACATACCATTTTGGGATACATAATTCAACCCATAACTGATGACATATTTCTTTGTAGAGTACAGAGTAATGGTTAAGGGCAGGGTGCCTTGAGGCAGAGTGCCTGCATTCAAATTCACAACCTATTTGCTATGTGATCTTGGGTAAGCTGATTACCCAGTGCCTCAGTGCTCTCATCTATACATGGGATAGTGGCACAATCCTGTAAGGTTATTATAGAATTGCAGTAAGGACAAAATAAGTTAACATATATAAAGCACTTATTACATTGCCTGGCACATACTATATGCTCAATAAACTGAACTGTGGTTATTATTAGCCCATATTCATATGTAATTTAAATGTATGCAAGGAGTACCAGTACCAAAAACTATTATTTAAGATAGCATTATGAAACAAACCATGGAAAAACCAGGGATAGTAGGTAGAATTGTTGCATGAAAAAATAAAGAGAGACTAGAATTTTAATAAGATTTTTTTTTAATGCATGCAACTGTAATACTTTAAAAATGTTAGCCTGCTCACTCTTTTAGATTACCTGCCTGGCCCTTATATGCACTTGAAGCTAACTGAAGACCCGAAGAACTTCAAACCCAGAAGCTTAGATATTGCCTGTTGGGTTGTTGAGCACAGTGGCCTGTAGATAATAGGGAGGTTACTCCAGGGAGAGTGTCCAAGGAACACTGACTTCTAAAGAAGCCTTCCTACATATCTCCTTGGGAGCACGTTATTACCGTCTACCTTCTCCTTATAAATCTTTAGATTAAAATTATCCTGGTCCCCAGTCTCTGGGTCAGAGATTGAGACTGAATAATTCGTTGAATTTAAATTATATGTTTCTTCCCAAGGGAACAAATATTTTAAGATACATTATTTCATTTTTCCACATAGACTTTACATAAAATAATTATACAACTTGATCTTTATTAAGAATCTGAGAGCTCTGATAGAGAAGAGAAGGTATAAAGAATTGGCAAGAATGTTTGAAGTACCTGGAAGAAAACTGTTCAGTAGGTTAGTGGCTATTGGATTTTTAGTACTATAAAATATACATACACTTCATTCTCAAAGGTACTGCTACCTTGAAGACATGAATATTTAACTAAAGTCAAAGTATTTGACCTAAATGGTGAAAGGGACACGTGTGCGAACTTTATTTCTGATTTGCGATTTTATTTGAATAAAAGAAGTTAGGGTATTTAATTTGGGGCAAAGAAGTGTTATTTCTGTTGTTCAAGTATTAGGGATTGGAACATTTAGATTCAATGATGTGTTCATCAGGACTGCTTCAGTTGCAAAGGAAAGAAAGCCAGCTCACAGTAGTTTATGAAAATAAAAGAAACTTGATTGTTTCTGTAACTATGGTTTCCGGAGGTGCATCTGGCTTCAGGCATGGTTTCAGCCAGGAACTCAGATGATCTCATTTGGACTCTTTTCTTCTGTTGGTTTCTTTATTTGTCATTTTTCAGACAGGCATAGTCAGTAAGATGACCACTAGCAGCTCAAGATGGTTGTCCGTCTAGTTCAGCAATCTCAACAGAAAGAGAACCTGTCACATCGAATGTCTAGCTACCTGCCTCAGAGAAGATGTGGATTGATTCTCTTTGATCTCATGTGTCACTGTGGCCTGGGAATGGGGTATACTGGTGGGCCAGCCTTAGTATGTTTTCCCAGTGCTCCAGTAAAGGGGCATAGCCCAGTGAGTGCAGGCCCCGTGAGGGTCTTATGGAGTAGGAGAGGCTTTCTCCAAAGGAACCAGAAGAGAAATGGGAATGTGTGCTTAGCAGACCAAAAGCGTCATGACTTCAAACCATTAAAAATGGTACATGAAATCATTCAGATTGCAGTTTCTGGTTTTAAGAAAGAACCATCTTCTTTTGTTTTTTTTTTTTTTAAGTCTCTGTTTGTCACCAGGCTGGAGTGCAGTGGCATGATCTTGGCTTACTGCAGCCTCTGCCTCCTGGATTCAAGCGATTTCCCTGCCTCAGCCTCCTGAGTAACTGGGCCTACAGGCGCTTGCCACCATGCCTGGCCAATTTTTTTTTTTTTTTTTTTTTTTTTTTTTTTGTATTTTAGTAGAGATGGGGTTTCACCATATTGGTCAGGATGGTCTTGATCTCCCAACCTTGTGATCTGCCCACCTTGGCCTCCCAAAGTGCCGGGATTACAGGCATAAACCACCGCGTCCAGCCACCATCTGCTTTCTTCTATTAAAATCTTAGCATAAAGCAAAGGAAATAGAAATAAAAATTCCAACTCTTTTTGTCAGAGGTAGGTCTCATCAGTTACCTTAAACCATAAAATCTGAAACAGAAAGTATATGATACCATCACTTAATACCAGAAGGGAAAAACCAAAGCACCTGCAGAGGAGATGACAGTGATATCAGGAGGTTGAAAGGGAGGCATGGTGCTAAAAACAGATGATCAGCTGAAAGTCTGTAAAAGGACCAGCTGAACTCCTAGGTCTTCACCTCACCCCAGCTGGACAGCAATGTTACCCAAATCCACGAGATGAGGGGTTCGTTCTCTGAAAAAATTGGAACTACAGAGAATCTAGACCAGGACTTGGGGACAGTGGAGGGTAGAGTTAACTGAAAGTCAGGTCTGATCTTAGAGCAGCAGGAAAAACAAATGTCATATACAAAGTGCTTTGAAGAAAAACAAGACTTTTAAATATCAGTACTCAAATTGATAGCAGGGTTTGCAGAATGTTTGCTTTTTTTTTTTTTTGGTCCAAACATGTTGTGATTTGAAGTGACAAAGTTTGGGTCGTATTCTCTTTGAATGTTTGGCTTTTATATTTATGTTTATAAACAAGTATACCACTGGATCATGATAAATAACAAAGTTTCAACGTAGAATGTTAGTTTTTGTCTTCTCTTTCATCAGTGAAGAAGACAGAATCCTGAATGTTATTTTCTTCTGAAAGTTAGAGGAGACATCAAAAGTTGAAATTTAGCAGACAAGTTTTTCAGATTTTAATTACTAGAAAAAATATTATTTTTAGGATTCAATGACTGTTATTGACTATGTAACAAATAAAATGTTATTATGGTACTTTCAGATTAAAAGTCTATTCCAAATTGCATTTTGGTTTTTCGGATGTTCTAAATTGTAGTGTGTAAATATTATAAAAGTATTGAAATTTTGAAGTGAGTGGAGTTCCCTCCCTTCTCTTTGGATTAGTTTCTAAAACTTAATGAAATGGAAAGCAAGTGTCTTTTCATGCTGAAAAAAGGTTACATTTTATTCCTTATTGTACTGAGACCCGAATAAAATAAATCAGAAATAAGAGTGCCAGACTTTTTTCTTGCCAATATAACTTTTTAGAATTATGCTGAGTTGCTTTTGCTATAAAAACTGGACCAACTAGTCTATTATGGATATTTTGTAGAGAATTTCTGTACTTTTTTTTTTGGCTCAGTGAGGTCAAGAATTTTAAATTAGAATTACAGAACTAGAAGGCATCCTCTTATTCATTTCACAAATGAAAGAACTGAAGTCCTGAGAAGTCATGATTTATCCAGGGTCACACAGTTAATAGTGAAGGTTGGATGAAATGAGAGCCTCCTGGCCATCAGTTCAGTGATCTTTGTAAAAGACCCTTCTGGTTTAGTTTCACCATCACTTTACGTGCAGTGTCTGTAATTTATTACATTAGGCCAGTTAGCACATTATAAGTTTGCGTTTAATCTGCTAAAACTAAGGGAACATCTAGGATTAGGAATACTGACAGTGATAAAAATCATGGATGGCAGGAAGCATGTTGAAGAATCTTTAGCTAGGGTGGGAAGTGTTCCTTCATTAGCCTCTGATCCTGCTGTCTGGGAGGAACTTCTTTGTTTATTGTTCTCAGGACCTGATTCTGCCTTCTGGAAGGTTCTTCCTTGCCCATTTTCCTCCAAGGTCACATATATGTAGACATCACAGAACATGCCCTTTGTGGAGACTGTATAGCCTTTGTTTCCTTCTTTCTGTTCTTGAAATTCAGGGAGCTTTAGCATTGTTTTAAGGGTCAAAGAGTCAAAGGCTTATAGGTGTCACTTGAGGGGCTTTTGGCAATGCCATTCCTCCAAAACTGAGATGGCTTTTGACCTATCTTGTAGTTATTATCATCTGCTAACATTAGAGTGACTGCATGGACCAGGCTGGCAAGGGCAGTCTTAACTGATACCTCTTGTCTTGACACGTTACGTAATAATGTTCTCTTCCACTCTCAAAACTACCCCAGTTTAGACAACGTGTGTTATGATCACTCTAGCCAATAAGCACACCAAAAATTCCCAAGTCTAATATGTTTCTTTGTTTCCTTATTTTTATTCTCTCTCAACTTGCTGGGGACTCTTGTATGGCCCTCGGAAATGGGTTTTATGGAAAATTAACCTACTTAACTTGATTTGCAACAAGGCTGAGTCCCTCTGTTTGCCTGAGAAAATATAATGGGCCAGTTTTTTTCAGTCTTTTTCAGTCTTCTTTTTTACCATATGAAATCCAGAAGCAGTCAGCTCCTCTAATCCTGGGAGTCCCCCAAATTTCTGAGTTTTCTATTTCCATTCATTTCTGCTCTCAAATCTGTCAGTGCTTGCCTGTGCACATTTCTTTCTTATAATCTTTGATAAGTGCAACAAGTAGTACTTCATTAAACTTTTTTTTTTTTTTTTTTTTTGAGACAGAGCCTCACTCAGGCTGGAGTGCAGTGGCACAATCTCAGCTCACTGCAACCTCTGCTTTCCTGGTTCCAGTGATTCTCCTGCCTCAGACTCCCCAGTAGCTGGAACTACAGGCACCCGCCACCACGCCCGGATGATTTTTGTATTTTTAGTAGAGATGGAGTTTCACCATATTGGCCAGGCTGGTCTTGAACTCCTGACCTTGTGATCCACTCACCTCGGCCTCCCAAAGTGCTGAGATTACAGGCGTGAGCCACTGCACTTGGCCATACTTTGTTATGCTAATATTGTTCATCTCTTTTTTCCATAGACATAGGCTTGGTAGACACTTGTTCTGCTCTTGAAGTTGTATCAAGCATTTTTTTAAATGGAGCTATAACTTACATACAGTAAACTCACAACTCTTAAGTGTTGAGTTCAGCCAGTTTTGACAGTTATGTACATCCATGTAACTACTACCCAAAATACGATATCAAACATTTCCATTGCCCAAGACAGATGTCCATTTCTAGTTAATTGCCTACTTTAAACCTCTGGGGGCAACCACTTTTTCTCTTCAATCACCAAGGATTGGTTTTGGCAAGCAGTATTTTTAGTAAGTGTTTCATGACTGTGTGACATAAGTACCTTTCTATCTTTTTCTCAGTTTCTTCATCTCCTGCTGTTTGGCTGCTAAGCAGTCACCATGTATTTTAGTTTTTTTAAAGTCAGCATCTCCCTCAAAAATACCATCTTTTTGTGGTAGGAAAAGCCAGCTATTAAGATAAATGTACCCCATTTGTACAATAGCGTAAATCCAGTTAAAGTGTATTTATTGCTAATGAAACAGTGCATTAAAATCATTCTTGATCATTTGGTGACCTTCCATAATGTGGGCCTTGGAGTCCTCTAGCAGCTGTAAGAGAGCATGAACATACCTTGCCTGCTTCTGAGGGACCTTAACCTGGAAGTTGGCATTCAGTCATTCTCACTGACATTCTTTTGGGGAGAGTTACTCACAAGGCCACATCTGATATAAGGTTGGAAAGGCTTGGAAAGGGTAAACTTTGACTGGGCAACCAATTCCCAGTGACAGCTCCCACACTGTGAAGGGGATAGCAAAGTTTGGACAGATTAATACGATCACTTTTATTTTGTTTTAATAAAATAATACTGTATTGCATCCCTTTTTTGTCTTCATGTTATTTCTTTGTCTTTGTATTATACGTTCTTTTTTACTTTCTGGATAAACATTTTCACTATTTGAAACTTTAAAAATAGTATTGTTATTATCTCTGTGGTAGAAATGTTCAAAGCAAAAGCAAGTAATCTTCCCCAGATTATTCTGTGAAATTAAACTTAGTTCTGGACATCAACAGATATAATCTGACTCTTAAAAGACAAAGCTGCCCGGTATCACCATTTCTGTTCAATATTGTGTCAGAGATCCTAGCCAGCAGAGTAAGTCAGGGGCGGGGGACAACTACAAGAAAAGATGTAGGAATGGAAAAGGAGAAAAACACTGTCATTATTAAAATGACTTAATTGTCTGTATAGAAAGATCCTAGAACTCGACAGTTAACTTCTTAAAATTAGAGAGTTTAGCAAAGTTTTAAAATGTAAAGTCAATATAGGAAAGCCAGTTGTATTTCTATAGACCAGCAGCAACAACAAAACAGAAAATTTAAAAACCACTTTATTTTGAAATAATTAACATCCTACATAGCCGTAGTATATTTATCAAAACTAAGAAATTAACATTTATATACTGATATTAAGTAAACTACAACTTTTATTTTGATTTTTCCAGTTTTTCTACTGATACTCTCTTTTTGTTGCAGGATCTAACCCAGGATACCACATTGCATTTGGTAGCCATGTCTCTTAACCAATTTAAGGCAGTTTCTTGATCTCTTCTTGTCTTTCAGGGATTTGATACTTTTGAAGAATAGTGGTCAGGTCTTTTGTAGAAAGGATATCAATTTGAGTTTGGTGTGTTCCCATTATTACATCACATTATATCAGGCAGTAAATGTTACCAATATTGAAACCCACCCAATTGGCCCATAGATAGTTCTTTGGATAAACAGAAATTGACCCTTCTGGTCTTAAAGCTGCAAACATATTTATTTTATCTGAGTTCCTTTCTCAGGAAATGACCTCAGACCTCTCAAAATAAGTATCAAGGAACTGAAACTCACCAGATCACCACATCCAAACAAGGAGATGCTGGACCCCTCATTCATCATGATTGCTTCCTTGCCCCTCCAGAGTTCCCATTTTCTCACACATTGTTACATTTCTTCCCTGGTATGTAAGCCCTTAGTTTTAGTCCCTCAGGGAGATGGATTTGAGACTGAGCTCCCATCTCTTTGGCTGTAGCACCTGATTAAAGCTTTCTTCCTTGGCACCTCTCATTGTCTCAGTCATTGACTGGCTGTACAGTGCAGCAGCAGTACCTAGACCAAACTTCTGGTGTTTCAGTAACAATATGACTGGTTACTGGTCATGCTAACCTTGATCAGTTGGTTAAGATGGTATCTGCAAGATTTTTCCACAGTGAAGTTACTACAGAAATGTAATTTTTAAAAGATATAATTTACATAGCGACATACTACAAATAACTTTTGAAGAAATTGAACAAGTAATGTCTAAGTCCTTTGTTGAGAAGTTACAAACTTTTATTGAAAGACATTAATGGATTAGAAGATTTAATGTTGCAAAGATGTTAATTCTCTCTCATTGCACATAGAATCAAATCCCTAACAGATTTTGAGATTGTGTGATTACTATTATTATTTGGGTGATACTTGACATTATAATTCTGAACTTAAATGGAAGAGCAATCATCCCAGAATCACATACATATTCCTAAAGAAAGTGTTTTTCCTCCTATCAAGGAAGTGCTTTTGCTGCCTTTATATGATGACAATATAAAACTATAGTAGTTAAGCCAGCGTATGGTATAAAGATATACAAATTGGCAGATGAAAAGAATAGAAAATTTACAGACAGATCCACCTATATGTGGAAGCATGATTTATGACAAAACAGGTGTTGAAGATCAGTGGGGGAAAGGCTGCATATAGCTTTCAGTGTGTGGTGCTGAGGCAATAGAGTGTCCATATGAAAAAGATGGAAAGTGGATTCTTACCTAATCATACACAAAATGGGAAAAGTTAAAATGTTATGTTAGTAATTATAGTTTAATTATAAAATCTAAAATTATGCATTTAGAAGCAGAACTCAGGAAAGAAATTGAAGAAGAAAATGAAACTGTCAAATGAAAACATTAGAAGGAGTACAAGAGAAAAAGATGATACAGGAAAAACAGTGAGGTCATGGAAATTAGACATGAGAGAGGTGAGCAAAGTCAAATATACATTTAAAAGAGTGACAGAACACCTCGGCTTTAAAATGTCAGTGTTTACAATATGACAGAAACACTGCATCACTTATTAACTTTGCTCATCCTGCTGAGTTACATGCCAGAAATCATAATGTGATCTACAGATTATTTAACGATGTTTCTACTGACAACTCAATTACACCGTCATTTGTAGAAAGCAAAGGACTGGAAATCACTTAACTTGAAGAGGGATGTGCTGTCACTCTCAGTTTGGGAAATTTTATCAAAAAGGCTTAACTGAGACTTATCAAATGACCATTACATTTACTGTTCTTTTACTTAGGGGCACCTTGTTTAACCTAACACACTTAGAAAGGATTGTTTAAAATTATTAATTACTTTGTATACTTGGCAATGTACAATTTTTAGACAATGGTTTTTCTTTTCTTTTTTTCTTTTTTTTGAGACAAAGTTTCTCTCTTGTTGCCCAGGCTGGATTGCAGTGGGGCACTCTCGCCGCACTGCAACCTCCACCTCTCTGGTTCAATTGATCCTCCTGTCTCAGACTCCCAAGTAGCTAGGATTATAGGCGTCCGCCATCATAGCTGGCTCATTTTTTGTATGTTTTTACTAGAGAAGGGCTTTCACCATGTTGGCCAGGCTGGTCTCAAACTCCTGACCTCAGGTGATCCACCTGCTTTGGCCTCCCAAAGTGCTGGGATTACAGGCATGAGCCACTGCTCCTGGCTGACAGCAGTTTTTCTTAATTTATGCCTCAAATATATTTTTATCAAAACCTTGCAGCTATAAATGTAGATCACTCAATTTAGGGAAAATCTTTGCCATTTAATCTAATTGACAAAGCTGGTATTTATTTTCAAACTTATCTTTTAAATCAGACATCCTTCTGTCAGTAAAAGTCCCACTTGATTTTTCATCTCAAATAAATATGTTAATATATGCCTCCATGACAACCATCACATGGCTGAATTCTAATTCTAATATAGATTAAGTAGATAAGGCACAGAGCCTTACCATGTGTTGCCTGGATACAGTAAGGTGCTGCTGCCTTCAGTGTTTCTTTGCTTTGCGCTCACTAAAGTCTCCAGAGAGATACGTCTTTAACACTAATAAGAGTACGGAAG
This sequence comes from Colobus angolensis palliatus, assembly GCF_000951035.1. NCBI lineage: Eukaryota > Metazoa > Chordata > Mammalia > Primates > Cercopithecidae > Colobus > Colobus angolensis. The sequence continues at coordinate 1,433,082 of NW_012117533.1, read as the reverse complement.
AGGTAATCCCTATAAGTAAAATGTCGTCACTGTGTATTGTGGAACTGCTTCATTCTACAATACACTCAATTTATCATAATAATATGGGCCAAGTACTCCATTTCTTAATAAACATCTGTATGAGACATGGAAAGAACACGGCCTTACTGTAGTGCTTTGATTAAAGGAGGTTTCATAGATAGCATTGTTATAATTTTTTCCCGTTTTTGGAACCCTGGAGGTTTTTGCATCCCAAGAGGTATGCATTTCTTTTGTGAAGTGAGAAGAGAGGCTGCTTGATGCCTTAGCTGCCAGTACACTCTCAGAAAGATCGGTATTAGGAAAAATGAGAGTTGAGGACCTGGAAATAGATTGCCTTAAAACTATCTAGGTCTGCATCTCTCTTAAGAAGTGTTAGAGCAGCCTCAGCTGTTCTTCAGTTTCAAGACCGTGGGTATAGATGACAGGCTGAGTAGATCCATTATATGCATAATTGTAGACCCAATGAAAAGTCCAAACTTAATGAAAGAAAACCAGTGTTTAGAGCATAAACTTTTCTGAAGTAAGTGACAACTTGAATCTAAACATTGAAAGGACACTCACTGTGTGCCTGGGTCTAGTAAAGTTGCTGGACCTCAGAGATAAAATTTTGGGAGGGAGCCAGAAAAATAGGTCAAGATATTTATAAATGAGAAAATTATGTTGGCCTCAGATTTCATTCAGTGCAAGAAAATAGGCCATACTTAAAAGACTTTTAAGAAAAGAATAGGTAACTTATGGATTTTTATATCTGTCCAAATAGTCCTTCAACTATAAGTCAATAGGCAAATAGGTTTAAATTTAAAATAATATAAAAATGATTTATTTGAGCCTTTATTGAGACAACACTGGAGGACAGACCTTTTTTACCAGACGTTGAAAGGTAAAGATGTACTTGAAGCTGCTAATTAACCACATAAATACACTTGCTTGTATACAGGTTCAACTTCTTCAGCACAAAGATAAAGCAATAAGTTATCATGATACCCATCTCCAAAGGTTAGTTCATTGATGAAGTAAATAGAATCTTGGGCATGGTGTTTGCTTGATACCATGAATGCTGTTACCAAAAATCTTCCCAAGAAACATTAACTTTGCCTCATTCTAGGTAAAACAAGTTAAATCTGTAAAAGATCTTATATGCTTGAGTTAGAAAAACCCTGAATTTATTTGGGTTGGTGACAAAAGTGAAATATAACACCCCTGCCACTTGGGAACAAAACTACATAGTTTCTGAACTGTAGTAAAATATGTCATATATTCCTTTTTGAGAAGCCATCTGAAAAAGAGTATTATGTTTTTCTTCAGTGGTAGAGAGTTGCAGTACCTAAGCCAAGTTTTCTACTGGCTACACTCTGCTATTTCTTTTCTTGACCTCTGTGGTTGACAGCAGCAGATGAGAAAAATGAAGTCTGTAATAAGTTTGTCTGTAACGGAGCTGCAGTGCTCTTTATTACTGATCCTGCAGCCAGGGTGCAGGATACCCAGGTCATGAATTGGGTTCTTTAGTTCGATTGCCCAGAGGATGCCAACTCATATTCCCAGAGCAGATTGAACTGCCAAGTAAAATGAGGATGGGAAGTTGTATTAATTTTACTTCTCTCAGAAGAAGAAAAGGATGGTGTAGCTACCTCTCAAGAAGAGAGTACCTATGAAAGAAGGAAAAATCAATCCAGAAAAACTTAGGGACGTTCAGAAAATACTAGAGTCGTTTTTAGCCCAAGATCAACCATGAAAAGGAAGACCTCAAAGGTGTTTCATTTCCTATGTACGTTAGTGTATCTGGTAAGTATTTGATTTGAACAAGTTACCTCTACCTGAATATGCTGTGTCTCTTTGTCTTGCTATGACACTTTGGATAAGGTCTCTGCAGAAAATACAGAAACAACTGACCAAAGAGTTGTTAATGAGAATACAGCTCTTATCTCTCACCAATGATTACATGAAAGAATTTAGAGCCTATTTCAATAACAATATGTTGTTCATCCTTCAGTCAGATGGAAAGAGACCAGAAGCAGGAGAGAGAAGAGTACACGCTGGCCAGTGGTGTTAGTAATGAAGAGGGAGAGGAGGAGAAGGAAAGAGACAGATGAGACAGAAAATGAAAGTGGTGAAAACAGAGGAACCTCAAACTCAGTCTGCCCCTAATACTGATGAGGCATAGAAAACCAAGGACATTTGTATAAAGTTCATGAACACAGATGAGGAGGCTGAAGGTGGCCCAGATGCTGATTTCTTTAAGGAGAAATAGTACTGTATGCTTGGGTTGGTTGGACCTTGAAGAGAATACACTGTAAAATAAAAAATTGTCGGCTAGGTACATAGTACATTACATCCTTTATCGGACATAGCACATTTAAGTCAAATCATTTCTTGTCAACACGGATACCCTCGTCACTTAGGTGTCCCTTGTTCACCATCCTCCATGAAATCAATATCCTGCACAAGAGTGCTACTCTCCTCGCACCGGGCCCGTAACTCGTGGGGGTAGCTATAACTGGCATCTAAAGGACATCTGGTTCTTACCTCAGGGCCATACTACCAAGATCACCCACACGTTCCCCTTAAATAAGACATCTCGATGGATCACGGGTCTATCACCCTATTAACCAGTCACGGGATCTCTCCATGCATTTGGTATCTTTTATCTCTGGTCTGCACGCGACCCCATCGCATAATGCTGGTCTCGCCACAATAAGTCCCGCAGCGCCTGTCTTTGATTCCTAGTACATGCTATTATTAATCGCACCTACGTTCAATATTCTAGTCCCCCTACAGCTGTTACAAGGTGTTATTTAATTCATGCTCACGCCTGTAATCCCAGCACTTTGGGAGGCTGAGGCGGGTGGATCACGAGGTCAGGAGTTCGAGACCAGCCTGGCCAACATAATGAAACCCCGTCTCTACTAAAAATACAAAAATTAGTGGGGCATGGTGGCATGCACCTGTAGTACTAGCTATTCCAGAGGCTGAGGCAGGAGAATCGCTTGAACCCGGGAGGCGGAGGTTGTGGTGACCCAAGATATCGCCAGTGCACTCCAGCCTGAGCAACAGAGTGAGACTCTGTCTCAAAATAAATAAATAAATAAATATAAAAATAAAAAAGTGGCTAAATCCAGTGACAAGAAAAAAGTGACCAAAATCACATGCAAAAGGAATGAGAAATTTTAAGTGAATAAGAAAATAATTCTTACTGACAAATGGAAATAGGTTCAGTGGTGGCCAACAATGCAGACATGCATCTTAAAGGATACTAAGGAAGAGGATTGTAGCGGTATAAACCTTGAAAAATCAAAAGAAAGGCTTCAGGAAGTGGAAAAACTTGACAAAGAAGAGTAGAGGAAAAAAGTTAAGACAAAGTATATGGAGAAAAGACTTTAAAGGGGAAGCAAAAGGAGAAGCCAGCAAGGCCAAAGACGATGGGAATGTCTTTTAGGATCTCAGTGGTAATAATGGGAAATTTGATTAATTCTCAGATCCTTGCACATACAGAGGTCTGAAGAATTAGATAGTGAAGATACGGAAAAGAAAATTAGTAGTTAGGAAAAAGCATAGAAGGAAGAAAAGGAGCCACAGTAAAGTGAACAATGTGAAACTACTATTATAACAAGTTGCAAATGAAAGAAGGCCAAATGGGAATCCTCAGAGTCTCTGGATACAGTTCTGTCTTTGCAGAATACAAAGAGCTTAAATTTTATCTAAGAGCTTAAACTATATCTGCTCAAAATCAAAGCTAAATATTTCCTGCTCTTCTCCTCTCCTTGAAACCTGTGCTCATCACTGTGTGGGTCAGATGTCAAAAAAGCTTTGGAGTAGTTCGATAACATTCCTAAAAGATCAGTGTATCTGCAGACAGAGGTAATGGTATGTCTGACATCCTTCTTCCCCGTCAGATAATCTTGAATGAGTGTGGATTATATATACTTGAAATGAGTGTGGATTATAAAAATTCCCCAGCCCTATTTCCGGCATGTATATTGTTAAGACTTTAATCCATTCCTTTATTTTACTGCCAACTTGTAGAGTCTCCATTGATTTTTAGAAATTCTTGTCTTGTTTACCATACAGAATATAGTATGTACTATTTAATATTAAACAAACTTTCTCACGATTTTGATGTTTTAATGTTTCCAAGGAGTGAAAATGTGATGGAGGCCCCGTGAGAAATGAGTATTTTTGAATTGAGATGATCATTAGTAGAACCTATTTCCTATTTCTAATAAAAGTAGAACATTTAGGAATAAATTCAACAAAAAGCATGCAAAATCTATAAGAACAACAGAACTATACTGAGAAAAGTTAAAGATATAAATAAATGAAGAGAGATGCCATATGATTGGAAGACTCAAATGACATTTCCCTCAAAATTGATCTGTAGATTCAACAAAATCCCTAGCATAAATCCATGGACCTTTTTGTAAAATTAGCAAGCTAATTCTAAAAGTTACATGGAAATGTAAAAGACTGAGAAAATCTGACAAATCTTGAAAACATAGCTGGAAGAATTGACTTTGTACCATAACTATAAAGCTGCAATAATCAAGATAGCATGGTATTGCCATAAGGATCAACTAATAAATTAATGGCATTGAACAGAGGTCATAGACCCACTTATATAGTCCTCTGATTTCAAACAAATCCAAAGCAACCAAGTAGGGAAAGGAAAGTTTTGCAGTAAATGGTGCTGGGTCAACTAGATATCCACAAGCAAAAATATAAATCTCCATTTCTGTCTTGCATCATGCATATAAATCTGAGATGAATCATACTACTAAATATAAAAAGCTAAAGCCATAAGAATTTAAGAAAACATCAGAGAATATCTTTATGACTGGGGGTGGGCAGAGATTTCCGAGGATGTAGAAGCAATCACTGTAAGAGAAAAGCTTTAAAGAATAGACTTCATTGAAAAAAACAAACCTGTATTTATCAAAAGATGCCACTGAGAAAACAAAAAACAAGCCACAGACTGAGAAAAATATTTGCAAAATGTATATTTGTCAAAGGAATATATAGCTAATTTATACGGCTCCATAACAAAAAACCGAACAACCAGAAACTAAAAAGGAGGAATAGGGAACAAATGATTTGAAAAGAAACTTTGTAACACAGACATTGCACAACGGAAGATATTCAAATGGTCAGTAAGCATGTGATGAATGTCATTTGTCATTTGGGAAATGCAGGTTAAAATGAGAATGAGAAAACCACCATACTGTCTAAAATTAGATAGGATCTAGAGCAACTGGCATTCTTATACATTAGGTAAGAGGGTTAAATGGTACAGCCACTTTAGGAAAAAGATCTGGGAGTTTCTTACAGAGTTAAATATACATTTACCCAATTCAGCAGTCCTAGGATTCAGCAGTTCTCCTAGATATTTGCCTAAGAGAAAAGAAAATAAAAATCCACCAAAAATATTTTTATGAGAAATACGTACATAATATGTGTACATAATATAGCTTCATTCATACTAGCCAGAAACTGGAATAGCCCAGGTTTCCATCAGTAACAGAATGGATAAACAGACTGTGGTTATTCATAACATGACACACTGACAAATTATCTGGGAGGGAAAAGGATGAGAAAAGTTGTTTCTTCTAGGGGATGGGGCAGGAACTGACTGGGAAGGATTTTGAAGGAACTAACTTGGGGTAGTGGTAATGATTTGGGTTACAAGGTACATGCATTTGTAAAAAACTTATGGAATGGTACACTTAAGATTGGTGCATTTCATTTTATATAAATTTTGCCCCAAGAAAGAAAAAACAGCTTTAAAAAATCTCAAGGAAGTACTTTTTTATGTCCATTAGATTGGCAAAAATGTTGGAACATCTTGAACTTATCTTGCCCTGCTAGTGGTTGTACAAATTGAATCAACCATATAATACATTTGCATTAACTAATAATAATAGTTAATTTGCATTAACTAATAAGTTGTGCATATATCAACCAAGCAACTCCACTCTGAGGCATAGAAACTCTTGGTAATCTACATAGAGAAATACATAATATGTTCCAGAAAACTGGAAACAACTCAGATATCATCAATAAAAGAAGACACAAATTGTGCTACATTCAAGTATATCATCATGGATAAGTCTCATGGACAAATAAACCAAGAAACTTAAGAATACTTCCAATATGATTCCAACCAATATAATTCCATCCAAAATCTTGCAAAATTAAGCAAGATATTGATTAGGGATACATACGGTAGCACCATAAAGGAAAGCAAAAACAACAACAAAAAAAGATAGCTGAGGAGAATGCATAGGAAAAAGGATTGGAATTGGAATGGGAAAGACCATAAAGGGGACTTCAAAGTTATAAGTAATGTGTTCTCTAAACTGGCTAGTGGGAAAACAGGTGTTCATTTTACTGTTCTTTATAACTTGCACATATGTTGAAAATATTATTTGGTATGTATTCAGTATTTAATTTCTTGAGAAATTAGAGATACACTTAAATAATCTTTAAGGATACTGCATTAGCAATAATATGCAAAATATGAGAAGTAGGCTTTCCGCTGTCACTAATTCAGTCATTCAAGTGTTTATCAAATGCCTGTACAGCTTGATATGGATGTGACATTAGTGGCCTTATTTGGAGGCCACAGTTTTGGTGGCTGTATCTTAAAAGCGAATTAGAAAAACTGAAATCTAAAATGATTGGGATTTATATTGGTACAGGATAAATCTTCTGAGACTATTTCTCAGAAGTTCCGCCATTATTGCTTCAAGAAGGGAAAGAAAATTATGAATTTTCACTTATGTGATGGGTAAATGAAACCATCAGAAAAGACAGAAGTAATTTTTTTGGCCTTTGGAATGAATCTCCTTCAATAGAATTCTTTTAAAATAGGATGGGCTAGATAACCGAGAGGGCCCGGCTTTGACCTCCTTCCCCTAATGCTGGCTCAGCTGACTTCTCAAAGCACACTTTTATGAGTTGAACTCATTATTGATCCATCAATGAATTTACCTGAAAACCAGGTCATGGAGAATGTCTGCCATAATATATTTTCTTGCAACTTCACTGTTATAAAAATTCTCAGAATGCTGTAGCTAATATCTAGATCTTAACAGTTATGTTGAATCCTAAATATTTTCAAGATATTTATAGATTTTTTCATCTCTACATTTCCTGAAAAATCTGTGAATATTTTTCATTAAATTAACTTGCCAAGAAAATTAAGGTTGGACAGTGTGGCTGCAATATAGTCCTACATTTGTAGCTTTAAATTTTAAGGGCTTACCCTAACCCTTTACTCTTTATAAGTATTCAGACATTCCTTTGGATAACAAATAATAAATTCATAGTGCTAGATATCCAGCAAGATGACAGTCTGGTTGCTTGTATGAAGTACTTAAATATACACAATTGCAATTCCAAAGCCTTATTGCTTCATTTGTCACAGGAAGTGCCAGAGTTCTGCAATATTTTGTAAGAAAAGCTACTCGACTTGCATGAATTCTCATAGGAATGACCATGAATATTATGCCAATTTCATCCTAAGTATTGAAGTTAAGGTTCTAAATGACATTTAATAGTATGATTTATTTTCTATCTTAAACTTTATAGGGCACAAAGCAAGATCCTATCCTTTCATATTGCTTTTTTATTTTTAAAGACTGACTGATGATAAAAATCTAAGCTTAAAAACTGTCAAATGATTTATGATATTTCATTTATTTTTCAAAGGATTGGGGTGTCACCAGTAAGCCTATTAGAACTGTAGGTTTAAAGTTCCTTGATTTTAAAAAAGACCAGCTGCATAAACAAGTTTTGAGCTTTGAAATTTAATTCTGTGTGATTTTTTTTTAATACTTCAAAGTACCAAAGTAGGCAGTTTTTCTTAGGTCATAAATAGTTGTTTATGTCATTATGATCTCAAACTTTCAAGTACATTTTAAGATCTACTTTTTAAAAATATTGATTTTTTTTTATTGGGTTAGTTACAACCTCAAGATATTTCTTCTGTCTACTTAAATCTCCCTTTATTCATGGGCTGACAGCAACAAAGGTAGAACGTGAAGAAACTGGAGGAAACCTGCTTTTAAAAAATTGGAGTTCTGTAGTCAAGTGTATATAATCCGATGTCTTTGAGAAATGTTGTGAAACCACTTTAAAGCTGTTTTTTAATGACACTTTTAAGTTTAGGGTAATTGTAAATTTGCATGCAGTTACAAAAGATAACATACGTTCCATGCACCGCTTACACAATCCCCCCAGTGGTAACATCCAGGATATTAACACTGATGCATTCTAGATCTTATTCGGATTTTCCTAGTTTTTCTCAAACTCATCTGTGTGTATATTTATTTATTTCTAATTTTTATCACATGTAGCTTCTTGTATCTACTACAGTCAAGATGAACCTATCTATCACAAATATTCCTAATGTTGGCCTTTTATAATCACACTCATCTACCTTCCCACTTCCCACCCCTGTCCCCAACCCCTGGCAACCACTAATCTGTCCCCTACTTCCATAATTTTTCCATTTTAATGATGTTATTTAAATGGATCCTTAGATTTAATTTTTTTAATTTAACTTTTTCATTCTCTTGAGATTATCTCTTGAGATTAATATTTCCTTGAGATTCATCCAACTTGTGTTTATTAATAACTTGTTCATTTTGATTACTAAGTGGTATTCCATTAAAATCAATTTTGATTTTTAGTTTATACACACACATAAAATGTGAAGCAATAATGCAGAATATCAGTTTAAAAGGTGTTTAAGACGTTGAAATTAACCTATTAAAATTACATATTTTTTTGTTATTTTAGTCATGTGGATTGGATTTGTCTATGGCTTAATATGCTAAGACTGGATGAATCATCACCTGTATACTGAACATATAGTTCCAGTGGGAACATTCTATTCCGTAACTCATTTTAATAAAAACCGTGAGGTTGGAGATACAAGAGAAGTCTGATTCCAGCAGATTTACTATTTAGTTTTTTCTTTCCTTTTACAACCTGTGATTACCCACCTAACTCTCTTCATATAGCCTGTTGTTACCTAAGTAATTCTTCCCCTTGTGCCTGTGTTTGGTTTTTCAACTAAATGATTAAGTGTCTTAATTTCTAGGCTGACTAAGATACTTCTTTCCTCCTTCCTCCCTAAATTTCCTTACTCTTTCTCTGCCCTGAACGAAAGGGGTAAGATGATGAGTACCAAGAATAAAAGTATTTGGCTTCATCTGGGAGGCCAGAGAAGGCTTCCCTAAGGAGGATACATTTAAGCAGACATCTGATGGATGAATAAGAGTCAACTAGGAGAAGGGAGGAAGAAATAGCATTTCAAACAGGGGAAAGAAAGGGCATGGGCAAAGACCCTGTGGTAGGGAGGAGCAAAGCAAGCAGGAAGAATTGGAATCAAGCCAAGTGGAAAATGGGCTGAGAGAACCAAGGGAATATATGGTATGAAATTAGACTGGAAAGGGAGGCAGAGTTCAGACCTTACAGAGTTTTTTGGGTCATATTTAATAAAGATCAGTGCTTATTCTAAGACCAAGGAGAAACAAATAAAAGGTTTTAAGCATGAAGTTGACCAGATTTACAATCTGTAAAGATCGTTTTGGCTGCAGCGTGGATGGTACTTTGGGGTAAAGGGTGGAAGTGTGTTGACTGGTTACAGGCCATTTTAGTGGGGTACACTGGAGAGGATGGAGCTTGGGATAAAGTTAGAGTGATGCAGTTATAGAAAAGATAACATATAATTCTTAAATCTCAACAGATACGTTGTATTAGAAATGGGAGAGGAAAGAGAACTGTATGAAAAATAACTACCAGATTTGTGATTACAGCATTTAGACAGCAAGGGAATCTCAGAAGCAGATCACATTTTGGGAACATCATGCATTTCAGAGGCAGAAAATTTCAGATGGCTTTGAGATACACAAGAGGAAAGGTCAAATAGTAATAATGATAATAGCTAATATTGTTGAGCATTTACAGTTATTACAGCATTTTTTAAGCTGGGGACATGGAAACACAGGTGTTAAGAGACTTGTCCAATATCAGACAGTAAGTGGAAGAAATGGGATTTGAATCTACATACTTCACTTCCAGAGCCCATGCATCTTATCACTCTGTATGCTGCCTGTGTAGAGAGATGTGGACCTACAGATATGTAGGTGTGGAGCTCATAGAAGGGGTCTGGACTAGAGATTAAAAGTACAGAACAAAAAAATACATTTTTATTTATGTCTCTGAAATGGATGAGATATCCTAGGGAGAGAATGTAAAGTGAGACATGATGTTTACCTTGAGGCTCTTCAGCATTCAATGGCCAAGGATAGCAAGATAGGCAGAGGGAAAGACTATGGGTTTCTGGTTGATACAAGAGAAAAAGGGGAGGTTAAGGAGATAACGAACAGTGGTGGTTTTACTGCTAACATATCCAGTACAGAAGGGTCTTGGAGGAGTGGCATAGTGGGGCTCAAGCACATATGGGAAGTGAATAGGAGATGAGGACATGAAGTCAGAACATTTAGGCAACTCTGTAGAGAAGTTTATTTGAAGCAGGAAGTGTCTAGATAGGCCTGTGAGCTATAGCTGGAGGGAGATGTGAGGCCACGCGGCTTTGTTTTGCCGTTATTTTAAAGGAAGAGACTGGTGTTTGTTTAAAAACCAGTGCAAAAAGATCTGCATAAGAAGAAGAGGTTGAATATATAAACGAGAGAAGGAATAATATTTGCATGTTGTTGGGAAAACAGGAGAGAATGGGATTAGGCATATGCAGAGAGTCTGGCATTTGGAAGGAGGAGGGGCACCACTTTGTGTGTCAAGTCTGGAGTAGGAAGGACTGGAGCCACTTTGGTAAGTTGTATGTGATACCGGGAAGGAGAGTGACTTTCCATCAGATACCTTCTGTTTCCTTTGGAAAATGAAGGTGAAATAATCTAGAGAGAGCATGAAGAGGAGAATAGTACGGAAGGTTTGAGGAGTTAAGGAGAGCAGGTTTAGTGTCAGTCATCAAAGAGGCTGGCTCTTGTGTTTCCAAAAATAATCTGTGCAGTGAGTTTCCTAGTTGAACACAAACACCCTTTTCGGAGCAGTTGCAGAGTTTGAGGAGATGGGAATTTGTAGGATACAGAGACTTATGCTGCTGTAAATGTGGTTTCTGTATTGTGTGTGTCCATTTCTCCTGAGAGTAAGGTCAGTATTAAAGCTGAAAAGGAGATGGGAGGCATGAGATGGTCTGTGGAAATTTTTAAACACATTTTTTAAAGCAAACATTTGTAGTGATTTAAATTACTTTATTGAAAGAGTCTTCTGACACATCACATGTTATCTTACGTTTTACTTATTTTAGAAAACAGTTTATTCACCAGCAAGGCTCTTCAACTGGCTTTTTAAGGACAGGACCCCTATCTCACTAAGCAAGCTACTGAGTGTGTGTCCCACAGGTATTCACTAAATAAATGGTGAGAAAAGCACTAGATATTACAACTCTGTTGGTACTGTGGCTACATTTTATTTGGCCAAGGGATTTTTTTGCTTTATATTTTTTTGTAAACCTAAATAGATGTTCTCATTTGAAATTATAATGATCTCCATTTTTTAACGTGCCAAGAGAGTGATTTTCCCTTACCCAATTAAAAGTTTGATTTAATTAATGTAACTGAGAAGTGTGAATCGTAAATGAAGCATTATATGTATTTATTTTTCATATTTTTTAAGTTTTGAAAATGTATTTGCTTGAACTACTGTATTCTAAGATTTTGATACATTTTGTAGTGACTCTTCTGGATGTTTTCTATTCCAGAAAATATGAAATTTTAGTTTTGATTTTTCATAAAAGGATACATTGAATATGATAGCTTTAATTTTAACTCTACTAATTTAGATTGGCGTAGGGACAACAGAATGCTTACATAAAAATTCTAAAGAACACACTAAGAAATATTTTATTTTTACCATAGGTACAAAGGTGGTGAGTTTCTCTAACTATAGGTGGGTTTTTTTTTTTTTTTTTTCCGGCCAATATACAAATAAAGATTTGTCTAAAGCAGTGGTTCTCCAAAGGGGTGGTGTATCAATACTAACGTATAAAGTTGCTTTCTGCCCTTTGCAAGATTGTGTCTCTGTTCTTCATGCTACCAAGCCCCTGCTGAGACTCTCTTCATACTGACTAGATTGTTTTCTGCTCCAGTCGGGTTTGGAAGTGTTCGCATTTTTTTTCTACTGTATCTTTGCCTCTTTGTCCATCTATGGCTATAGGAAGCTTATCCTGGGAGTGGAGGAAAAGATGTTTTGTCATTGCCACAGTCTTCTGGACACAGACTGGAGGACTATAGGAATGTAAGCATTTGCTGAAACATAGTACTCGTTTCTGTTTGTAAGCACCTATTCATTATTACTGTCATCGACCCTTTCTATATCTTTCCCAAGGTTCCTTGCTTCCTTCAATCTATGATCACTTTAAATATGGTCTTTCCTCTCCCCTGCACCTGTAGTCTCAGGTGAATCTTCTTCCCCACTCCCACACAAGGTAATTGTACTCTAATACCCTAGAAAATCCTGAAGTTTTGTGCAGCCAGCCTGTCCTGGACAAGGACAGAGAGCTTCAGGAGCTTGCTTTTCAAGAAGTGCCCCGTTGAACTTAGGGAGCTTCAGTCCTCAGGAACAAATGTGAAAGAAGATCTAGCTAGACAAACTGTGAAAAGAATACATTTACCTGCCATGACCTTTGCATTGGTTATTAGGATAGTTCAGAAGTCTCTTTGCATCACTATACGTACCCTACTTGTGTGGATATTTTGTGATATGGTCATCAAAATTGGAAGAAGGCATGGCATACCAGCTTGAAAGAATATTTTTAGATTCAGGCTCCATGGTGGTTACCATGTGACTACTTAAGCCACAGCTGCTTCTAAAACACCTTTGCCATACTTCACTTTTTCTGATTTAATTGGATCATATAGTTAGTGGTCATTAATTTGGGATGGAAGCACCCTTCTGTCATGACTACTGTCCCTCACAAGTTTGAAAATGATTCACCATGCATATTAAAGAGTAAAATGCTTTTATTACTTTCATCAAGAGGCCATATGATACAAAGGTAAGCTGTTCAGGATGAAGATGAAAAAGTGAGTAGGAAAAGAAAATTAAAGTAAAAAGTTACTTTCTGAGATTTATTATTTCTGGCACTATTTTTGGATTTTGGGTTCATATTTTAGAAGGTAAAATCTCAGTCGACAATCAAGAGTTCTTCTGTGTTTTATTCAGTTAGAAAGTTTTGATGTATTTGGAGGGTCATGTAATTTTCCTGTTGTCCAAGTAAAAATGACCATGATTCCATAGTAGAAGCTTATGGAGACTATGTGTGAAGGTACTGAATGATTATGACATAATCATAGAAAGAAAAGTTAAGTATTTCTTTGGTTTTGTAACTTCATATAATTCAAGAGATAGTATTTAAGTCATATTCATGTATATGTTTAAAAAATTTTAGTACTTTACTAAAGTGGTAAACTTTCATGTTACACAGTTCAATAAGGCAAATATCTTTATGACTTTTGCATAAGATCCTAAATACTGTGTTATTTTTTCAAAAAAATGTAGATATGGTGTTAATGATATGCTAATAATACTGTTTTGTAGTTTTCTCTTAAAAGTTTGTAAATCCAGTTTTCTTTTTTAGGTGTGTTGAAGAAAGTGCACACATCTTATCTTCTGAACATTTTGATGGAATTAACCACAAACCTCATGCAAGAACAGTAAAAGGTATTTTGTTAAATAATTTTTGCATATTGATATAGTGCTCTTAATTTCTAGATTTTCCTCACAAAGTCCTACCTTAAATCAACTGCAATGGATACTACTTCACAGAGTATATTTTGTAAGAGAAGTTTCTTAATCATAAAATATATTTCTTCTGTACCAAGTCATATGATACTTCTTTCACAAAGTGCTTGTGCAGACAAAATTTCAGTATTAGTAGTATGAAATAGCATCATTTATTTTCACTGTGCACTTGTATATATTTTTTATATGCAGAGTACGTGTAGTCATGTATTTAAAATATGCCCATGAGATAGATATGAAATTAATCAGGAAACGCAGGACAGCTGCATTCATTTCCTACTTTGCTCTCCTTGGAGTTCTTCAGAATAGATGTGTTTAAGAGCAAATCCAAAGTGAGCATCTTACCGTGCATACCTCTTAACATTAGGATGATATTAAATGGCATGGTGAGCCCTTAAAAAGGTAAACACCCTCTTGAAAACACCAGAATAGCTTGGGCTCCATTCCCAGATCCAACGTTGTAAGCCACATAGACCTAACAGACATCTGTAGAATACTCCACTTAAAGAGCAGAACACACGTTCAAGTGCATATGGAACACTCTTCAGGATAGATTATTAGGACATAAAATTAGCTTCAATATATGTAAAAAGGAATGAAATGATACAAAAGTTTGTTCTCTGACCACTATAGAATACAATTAGAAATAAGTAACAAAGGGAAATTTGGGAAATGCACAAATATGTGGAAATTAAATAATATACATCTAAATAATCAGAGTCAAAGAAGAAATCACAAGGGAAATTAGAAAATGTACTGAGATAAATTAACCTAAAGCACTACATACCAAAATTTATGGGCTGCAACTTTAAAAAGCAGTGTTTAGAAAGAAATTTGTAGCTATAAATGCTTATTTCTTTCAAAAAAAGAAAGATCTCGGAGGGGCGGAGCAAGATGGCCAAATAGGAACAGCTCCAGTCTCCAGCTCCCAGTGCGAGCGACACAGAAGACAGGTGATTTCTGCATTTTCAACTGAGGTACTCGGTTTATCTCACTAGGGAGTACTGGACAATCGGTGCTCGTCAGCTGTTGCAGCCCGACCAGTGAGAGCTGAAGCAGGGCGAGGCATTGCCTAACCTGGGAAGCACAAGGGGGAAGGGAATCCCTTTTTCTAGCCAGGGGAACTGAGACTCACAACACCTGGAAAATCGGGTAACTCCCACCCCAATACTGCGCTTTAAGCAAATGGGCACACCAAGAGATTATGTCCCACACCTGGCCGGGAGGGTCCCATGCTCACGGAGCCTTCCTCATTGCTAGCATAGCAGTCTGCGATCTAACTGCAAGACAGCAGCGAGGCTGGGAGAGGGACGCCCGCCATTGCTGAGGCTTAAGTAGGTAAACAAAATCCTGGGAAGATCGAACTGGGTGGAGCTCACAGCAGCTCAGGGAGACCTGCCAGTCTCTGTAGACGCCACCTCTGGGGACAGGGCACAGCTAAACAACAACAACAACAACAACAACAACAAAAGGCAGCAGAAACCTCTGCAGACACAAACGACTCTGTCTGACAGCTTTGAAGAGAGCAGTGGATCTCCCAACACGGAGATTGAGATCTGAGAACAGACAGACTGCCTGCTCAAGTGGGTCCCTGACCCCTGAGTAGCCTAACTGGGAGACATCCTCCACTAGGGGCAGACTGACACCCCACAACTCACATGACGGAGTACACCCCTGAGAGGAAGCTTCCAAAGCAAGAATCAGACAGGTACACTCGCTGTTCAGCAGTATTCTATCTTCTGCAGCCTCTGCTGCTGACACCCAGGCAAACAGGGTCTGGAGTGGACCTCAAGCAATCTCCAACAGGCCTACAGCTGAGGGTCCTGACTGTTAGAAGGAAAACTACCAAACAGGAAGGACACCCACACCAAAACCCCATCAGTATCTCACCATCATCAACGACCAGAGGCAGATAAAACCACAAAGATGGGGAAAAAGCAGGGCAGAAAAGCTAGAAATTCAAAGAATAAGAGCGCATCTCCCCCTCCAAAGGAACGCAGCTCATTGCCAGCAACAGATCAAAGCTGGACAGAGAATGACATGGACGAGATGAGAGAAGAAGGCTTCAGACCATCAAACTTCTCAGAGCTAAAGGAGGAATTACGTACCCAGTGCAAAGAAACTAAAAATCTTGAAAAAA
>NW_012117533.1:1415336-1416051 GCF_000951035.1 Colobus angolensis palliatus | reverse complement strand
AAGCTAGCAGAAGGCAAGAAATAACTAAGATCAGAGCAGAACTGAAGGAGAGAGAGACACAAAAAAACCCTCCAAAAAATCAATGAATCCAGGAGTTGGTTTTTTGAAAAGATCAAAATTGATCGACCGCTAGCAAGACTAATAAAGAAGAAAAGAGAGAAGAATCAAATAGACGCAATAGGATAAAGGGGATATCACCACCGACCCCACAGAAATGCAAACTACCATCAGAGAATACTGGAAACACCTCTACGTAAATCAACCAGAAAATCTAGAAGAAATGGATAATTTCCTGGACACTTACACTCTTCCAAGACTAAACCAGGAAGAAGTTGAATCCCTGAATAGACCAATAGCAGGCTCTGAAATTGAGGCAATAATTAATAATAGCCTACCAACCAAAAAAAGTCCAGGACCAGATGGATTCACAGCTGAATTCTACCAGAGGTACAAGGAGGAGCTGGTACCATTCCTTCTGAAACTATTCCAATCAATAGAAAAAGAGGGAATCCTCCCTAACTCATTTTATGAGGCCAACATCATCTTGATACTAAAGCCTGGCAGCGACACAACAAAAAAAGAGAATTTTAGACCAATATCCTTGATGAACATTGATGCAGAAATCCTCAATAAAATACTGGCAAACCAGATTCAGCAGCATATCAAAAAGCTTATCCACCATGATCAAGTGGGCTTCATCCCTGGGATGCAAGGC
>NW_012117533.1:1407721-1413086 GCF_000951035.1 Colobus angolensis palliatus | reverse complement strand
AAAGATCTCAAATTGATAATCCAACTTTTCACCTTAAGAACCTAGAAAAAGAAGAGCAATCTAAACATAAGCAAGCAGAAGGAAGAAAGTAATAAAGATGAAAGTGCAAATAAATGAAAGAATAAAAACGATAGAAAAAATCAATAAAAGCAAAAGTTGGTCCTTTGAAAGATCAGCAAAATTTATGAACCTTTAGCTAGACTAACCAGGATAAAAGAATAATCAGCAATGAAAGCGTGGGTACCACTACTGACTCTACAGAAATTAAAAAACGTAATTATATGCTAAAATATTTGGTGACTTGAATGAAATGGATAAATTCCTAAATAACAAAAACTACCGAAAAGGAGTCAAGAAGACAGAGAAAATATGAACCTATAACAAGTGATTGAATATAAAAAAATTCCCCCTTCATACACACAAAAAACCCAGGCCCGTATGTCCTCACTGTGAATTTTACCAAAAATATAGAAAAGAATTTATGCCAGTCTTTTACAAACTTCTCCAAAAAATACAAGAGGAGAGGATACTTCCTGACTGATTCTGTAAGGCCAGTGTATTACCCTAATAAAAATGGACAAGACAACAAGAACACAAGAAAACTATAGATCAGTATCTTTGGTCTATAGTTCTGATGTAAAAATTCTTGGCCGGGTATGGTGGCTCACACCTATAATCCCAGCACTTTGGGAGGCTAAGGCAGGTGCATCACCTGAGGTCAGGAGTTCGAGACCAGGCTGGCCACCATGGTGAAACTGCGTCTCTCCTAAAAATTAGCTGGGTGTGGTGGCTAGTGCCTGTAATCCCAGCTACTCTGGAGGCTAAGGCAGGTGAATAGCTTGAATCCAGGAGGCAGAGGTTTCAGTGAGCCAAAATTGCGCCATTGCACTTCAGCCTGGGCGACAAGAGCAAGACTCCATCTTAACAAACAAAAATTCTCAACAAAATGCTGGAAAATTAAATCTGGTGACATGAAAAGCATTAACATCAAGACTAAATGGGATGTATGTCAGGAATGCAAGATTGCTTTGACATACGAAAATCTGTGTTGACACCACATTAATAGAATAGAGAACAGAAGTCACATGATCATCTTAATAGACACAGAAAAAGCACTTGACAAAATCTAAGTCCCTTTTATCATACAAACACAGAACAAACTAGGAATAGAAGGGAACTTCCTCACCCTGATAAAGAGAATCTACAAAAAGTACACAGCTAACTTCATACTTAATGGTGAAAAACTGAGAGTTTGCCCTCTAAGATCAGGAACAAGACAAGAATGTGTTATCTTACTGTTTCTATTTAACATTGCACTGGAGGTTCTAAGCAGGGCAGCTAGGTAAGGAAAAGAAAAGCATCCAGATTGGAAAGGCAGAAGAAAAATGTTCTCTGTTTGTAGATGACATCTTGTGTGTAAAAATATCTAAGGAATCCCCTAAAAAATTGTTAGAACTAATAAATGAATTCAGCAAGTTTGAAAGATACAAGATCAGTGTAAAGATGAATTGTATTTATATATGCTACCAATGAACAATCTGGAAATTAAGAATAAAACTGAGAAATTAAGAAAACAATGACCTTGGCAGTAGCATCAAACAGGATAAATACTCAGGAATAAGTATTTACAAACAAGCAAAAGAAGTGCAAGACTTGCACACCAAAACTACAAAATATTGTTGTGAAAAATTGAAGACCTAAATAAGTGGAAAGACATCTGTGTCTTTGAATTGGAAAACTCACATTGTTAAGATGGTAATACACCCCAAGTTGTTCTAGTTTCAATGCAGTCTGAAAATTTCAGCTGCCCCTTTTGTAGAAATTGACAAGTTGACCCTAAAATTAATATGGAAATGCAAGGAGTCCGTAATAGCCAAAATAGTATTGAAAAAGAAAAGCAAAGTTTGAAAACTCCCCATTCTCAATTTCAAGAGTTACTACAAAGCTATAGTAAATAACAGTGCGGTACTGGCATAAGGATATACATACAGATCAATGGAATGGGGTCTAAAAATAAACTGTTAACGTCTGTGGTACACTGATATTCAACAAGGGTACCAAGACACTCTGATAGTCTTTTCAGCCAGTAGTCTTGAGACAACTGGATATCCTCACACAATATATAAAAATTAATTCAAAATGGATCAAAGACCTAAATGTAAGAGATGAAAACAATATAAAACTCTTAGAGGAAAACGTAGACTGAAATCTTTATAACCTTGTGGTAGGCAGTGGTTTCTTAGATTGATACCAAAAGCATAAACAACAAAAGAAAACTATGTAAGTTGGACTACACTAAAATTAAAAACTTTTGTACTTCAAAGGATGCCATCAAGAAAGTGAAAAGAAAGTGAGAAGACAGCCCACAAAATGGGAGAAAATATTTGCAAATCTTTTATCTGATAAAGAACCTGTATCCAACGTATATAAAAAACTCTTACAACTCAACAATAAAAATAACCCAATTAAAACTGGTCAAAGAAATTGAATAGACATTTTTCCAAAGAAGATTTGCAAATTGCCAGTGAGCACATGAAAAGATTCTCAACATTGTTAGTCATTAGGGAATAGCCACAATGAGACACCGCTTCATGCCTCGTGGGATGGCTGTAATTTAAATATGGACAAAAACAAGTATTAGTGAGGATTTGTTGACATTGGAAACCCTATACATTATTGGTGGGAATGTAAATGGGAAACTTCTTTGGAAAACAATCTGGAAAATCCTCAAAAGGTTAAACATAGAGTTACCCTAAGACACAGCCAGTATTTATATTGAAAACCTCTTCCATTCCTGTAACACTGTAAAGGGGTAAACGTTAACAGTATGTGAAGTATATCACAAATAACTCCTCCTAGATGGTCTGTTACTGTGTCAAATTCTTGGGGTACCATATGAACACAAAGGGGTGTGAACCCAACCTTCTAGAGCTTCTTGTCTGTTAGGAGTGTGAGGCATTACAATTGTGGTAAGTACCATCAGAGAAAGATACAGGGGCCACTAAGATTATTAACAGGGATATCTGAACCTAGGTCAGGGACAGTTAGTTCTCTTTAAGGGGGTGATTTTCCCTTGAGATCCAAAGGATGAATCCAAGCTATCAAGGCAAAAAGGGCATAAGATAAGAGGGATTACGGGAAGTGGGGGCCAACATATGTAAAGACTCTGTCAGGAGAGTCACGGGGTTTTCAGGAAATGGAAGGAAGGTCAGCGTGAATGAGACAAAGAAAATGAGGGGGTGAGGAGTGCATCCGAGAAGAAGGTCCAGACCAGACTATGCACAACCTCATCAATGTGTTACGGCTTTGAAAGGTTTTCAGTCTGGGGTGACACATTCTAATCTGTGTTTTGAAGACATCCCTCTGGCTCTGTCAGTTAGAAAAGGCAAGAGTGGAAGTGGGAGGGACCAGTGAAGGTAGGGACTGATAGAGCAACTTGCACCAGACAGTTGGCAGCGGAGACGAGGAAAAGTGGACATATCTGAGGGATTTTGGGAAGATAAAATTGATACTATTTGGTGAAAGCCAAGATAGAGGAAGTAAGGGAGAGAGGTGTAAGGCATGGCTCCCAGACATTGGACTTTGGAAAGTGAATGAGTTGGAGGGCTGTTTCTAAGCCAGAGATTTTCCTTTATGATACACTTTGTTATGAACAACTTCAAGTAACATGATTGGATTTTTTTCTGTTGACAAGTATCTCTTTCTTACCGAGGCAGTCACATATAATACAGAATTATGTGATTTGCTGATAGCAAATATCTGGGGAGAGTACAAATTTCTGAAAATTAGACAATTTTTTTTATTTACCAGATGAATTTTGCTCTGAGAGTCTCTGTTGTCCTAGTCTGTCTCCTGTGTCTTCTTTTTTTTTTTTACTGTGCATGAGCTGTTTTTAATTTGTTCTGTTACCAAAGTTCTGAAGGCTGCAGTTAAAACATTCCAATTTCTCTCTTCCATCTTTATTGATTCTCAAGATTTTGCACAGAAAGCTCTTTGGGGGCTAGAACAGTAGTAATTGTATCGCACTGTTTTCAAGACTTCAAGTTTCAAAAGCAAATCATTAAAAAAAAATACAGTTCCTGATTTAAGTTAGATACAGGGACAAAAAAGTAGCACATACTTGAAGGTTACATGGTCTACAAATAGTGGCAGTATTTTCCTTGGGAGAGTAGTTCTGTTGGTATATATTTTTTAAATACTCAAAAGGCTCAACCTCAAGCAGTAATAAACACAAGCAAAAGTCCTGTGTCTTCTTAAAATGTGTTTGGTGTTGCCGATCCTCCCCTAGTGCTGTAGAGATCGTCTGACCTGTGAGCCTCCTCATTTTTATGTAAGTAATGAAAGTAGACTCTGAAATAATTTTCTGGCAAGTAACTACCTTCCAATGAGAAATATTTGGACTGAGTGTAGTTTTAGCAATTTCTTATTTCCTTGGCCAGCCAAAGTCTTAAAATGCCAAGTTCTTTGGGGATGGTTTTATTCTCCAGTTATGTAGAAGTGATGGTGTTTTCTTATAACTTCTAAAAGCCACATTGGCAATTTAACACTACACTGAAATAAATTTTAATTTACACCCTAAAATCATTTTCATATGATCCCTGAAGAGTTAGTTATTAGGCATCCACTTGCATTAGGATGCCAGCACAGAACCAACTGACCAGTAAAGATCTTATGAGAAAAAGAGTGTGCAAATGGGTTGTAGTTTCAGTTATAACTGTTGTAAGAAAGGTGACTTCCTGATTATTAGTGTTTATTGTTAATGTATCAGTAATGGGCAAATATTATAAATCTGTAAATGCCAAACACAGCAAAGCTAGAGGCAAATTTGTGTTAGGGGAATCAGGACAGTTATTTAGAGAAAGTCATAGTGACCTGCCTTTTGCATTTTTCTCCTGGGGCATTTTCACTAACATTTGTTCTCATGAACCAGCACACACAGGAAGGAATCAGGGACTACTGTTCCTAATTTTTTCAGTGGGAATACTGACACTCACATCTATTTGAAACAAGTTTCCATTTTTCTTATTGTATAGGCCATCTAAAAATTAGCGTTTTATTATTGATGAGCATTAACTATCATTGTTTTTCATGTGTACTTACTCTGTTGTGCATTTTAATTTCTGAGAATACTGAGGACAGAACCCAGTACCTGTCTTCAAACAGCTCCACATTTTACTAGCTGGGTGAGCTTAAGTAAGTTACTTAATCTCTCTGTGCATGAATTTCCTTGTATGTAAAATAGGGATCATAAAATATAAAATATCCATCCCTGCACAGCAAAAGAAACTACCATCAGAGTGAACAGGCAACCTACAGAATGGGAGAAAATTTTTGCAATCTACTCGTCTGACAAAGGGCTAATATC